>NC_067159.1:11842078-11974578 GCF_903995435.1 Acomys russatus
GAAATGGGAGGAAAGCAGAAACAGGGGCACCTGGAGTCAGGAGGCGCGCCGAGTCCACCAACCAGTACCACGCCACCGCGAAGACTTGGTGTCGTTTCTTTCGATTGCCCTGACTGATTCGACTCGTCCCTGGAGACGATGAGCTCACCGGGCGGGCAGCTCCATAGAGCAAAGGGCCCAAGCAAGGAAAGATGCCTGGCCGTGCTACAAGCCCCGCCGGTGGGCGGGCGCAGGAGGGCGTTATCCTGGAAGACTCGCTGTGAAGCTGCCGCCGTCCAGCAGCCGCATCTTGCAGAAGGGACCCCGTTGACGAAGGGCACCGAGGAGAGCTCCCTCGAGCTCGAAGTCCACCTAAACTTAACTTCTTTTCTTATCATCGTAGAGGCCAGGCGGCCGGCCGAGCGGGCTGAGAGGACGGCGCCGCCGCCTCAGCTCGGCCGAGCCTCGGATCGCCCCAGCCCATGGCTGGGGCCGCGAGCAGCGCCTGGGGGGCGCGGCCGGGGGACGCCGCGAGCCGGACGGGAGCCGGGGCCGCCTGTCGCGGCCGCCCGGCCGGAGAGCACCGGCGGCTGCCGCGCGGACCCCGCCGCCCCGCGAGGAGCGGGTCGCGTTGCAGCTCGCCCGGGGGGAGTGGGCGCCCCTTTCCGTACCGCTGCCGCCGCCCGTCTGATACTGCTGCAGGGAGAGGCGCCGCTAGGAGAACGGTCGCCGCCGCCGCTCCGGGCCCGGGGCGCCCCAGCGGCTGCGCCAGCAGCGCACCCAGCGCGGAAGCGGGGGCCCGCGCGAGGGCGGAGGGACTCGGGGCGGGCGAGCGCAAACTGGGGAAGCTGGGGAAGGAAGCTAACACGCGCCACGGCAGTAAGCTCGTCACGCCTCCCCGGGGTTAAAAACAAGACAAACCCAACCGAAAAGCTTCCTTCTGCGTTCCTCTGGGCCTTTCCTTTCTGGGTTTGCACGCCTCCCTTCTTCCCTCCCCCTCCAGTGATTTACGGCCTCTGAGGTTTGACGACAAACAGAGGACAAATGGAATCCCAAACCTGAATTTCTGCCGGGACTCTAAATTCACTAGAGCAAGCATTAGATGAAGTTCACGGAGGGTGGAGAAAAGAAAAAGATTGAAATGTTTTATGGTCGCACCAACTACCCAAGCGCGGGGCTGTGCCACATGTTTCCTGTCATGATGCCTTGTTTATTAATTCCTGTAACCCAGGAAAGAAAAAGGACCGAGGAGTTAAATACTTCCCTTAAAAATCTGTTCATACTGTGAAACATAACACATGAATGAGTCAGATTTGCAGGTTAACTTAAAAAAATGTCTTCTTCGGCGAATAACAATTGCCTACACACACAAACACACAACACACCACACACAACACACACCAGCTACAATGCTTGTGTTAGGTTTTATTCTATGTAGGTGAGCCAAATTCTGAGGCATCCTAAGCCTGATCACTCCCATATTTAGAAATCTGGGAGTCCCATACTATTATTTCCATGTGCAATGTGCTCTCAGAATCCCAGAATCCTTTCCCGATTGTATAGCATCACTGTATCCCAGCAAGAGGATCACGAGCTTAAGGCCAGCCTGTGCTACATAGCAACAGCCTATCGCAAGAAACAAAAGTCATCAAACAAAACGAAACAAGAATACTGCACAGATTAACACTCTGGAATCTATTATACAAACTGCCTATCAGGATAGCCCCACCCACAAATAAGGTTCACTTTGTATATAGGTTAAAACACCGTCCGGCTGCATGAATTCTGCCTCCTGCGTACCAGACAACAGCGTATGCGAAGGACTCTGGAACAGGTCCTTACACAGGACAGTCTAGTAAGCCGAGAGATCAGGCTCGGACGGACTAGATTTGTACATGTTTACTTGTCTATGACCTATTCCATGGCGTTATGTAACAAATACACTGAACTGAAGAGAAACTCAGAAATTATTTAAAAACGAAGAAATTCAAGTTGGGTAGTGCTGGCACACGCCTTTAGTCCCAGTACTTGGGAAGTAGAGGCAGGTGGTTCTCTGTGAGTTTGAGGCCAACCTGATCTACAGAGCTAGTTCTAGGACAGCCTGGCTACCCAAAGAAACCTTGTAAACAAACAAACAAAAAACAAACAATCAAACAAACAAAAAACAAAACAAAAACAAAGAACTCCATAAAAATAGATATACCACTACTGGCATAATCCCATGAATGCAGCCTGCCAACCCCAGTAAACAGTCAATAAACAGTCCAGAAATAATTGGTACCAGCTATCAATTCCTGCCCATCACTCTCTAACTATTAGCAATCAAGCCCTTTCCTGAGTCTGGTAGCATCATCATCCCATTCAGACTCTTCACAGGACTACCTTGAATTATTGCAGAGCCTCCTTAATGATTCCTGCTCAGGTCTACCTCCCTCAGATCTCCACCTGAGAGTGGGGCTCACACCTGTAATGCCAGCACTTGAGAAACCAAGGTATGTGTGTGTCGGGGGTGGGGGGCTTACATGAGTTTGTTTGAGGCTAACCTGGGCTCCAGAGACCTTGACACCTTTTTTTTTTTTTTTTTTTTTTAACAGTGTATTTGTGTTCCTACGGTGATTACTCAGATTCTGTGGTAATCTTTCATGTGTACACATAGACCTTGGGAAAAAGCTGTCCGAACTAAACAAATCACACACACACACAAAAGCTGCGAAGTTAGTTTGTGACATTAGTTATACTGATGGGTTACCATGGAAACCCACGCAAACTACTTGGCAACTGAGATAAAAGTCACATTAGTCACCGCTTTCTGTTGGGTGAGTCACTAACTTCCTATGAGTTTTGGACGCTTGCTCAACCACTGTCTAGAAAGCAAGCAAAGGAATGTTGTGTTGACACGGTGGAAAGCCAAACAGTTCAGAGATAACACGATAAAGCTGCCGAAGCGAACGTGGAGCAAGCAGAGGACTCAGAAGAAGATAAAGTTGCTATGGCCATTGTTTACGTCTCAGAGAATCGAAGGAAATCTAGAATGTTGTCGAACACTGAAACCTAAACCAGAAGGGATGTTGATGGAGCCAATCTTTGTGAGTCCTAAGGACCATGCTGATGTCACTATCATTTTCTGATAACCAGCAAGCGTGGACTCCGGGCACATATTTAGAATTACGCCATGTCCTGGTTACTCAAGACCTTTCTCATCTTTCAGAAACGGCGATAAAAGCAAGCCAGCTATGAGGAGTGTTAGCTGGTGGCCCGGGAGTGCGGCAGGGAGGCTAGGTGCGTCTCCTACAGCTAGTCTTGTTTGGGTTCAAACCCTCCCTCAGCGACCTGCGGCTGCCACGCTGGCGCGTTTGCCTTCTCGGAGCTGAGATTAGTACCTACACCTCGAGAGAACCCAGGGAGACCAAATACATCACTTCCCGTTTCTTGTTCCAAGCGGCGCCTGGAGTACAGCGTGGCTCCACAATAATTGTTAGAGGTTGTTGTTTCCAAGAATATAGGTGCTTGTAAGTCTGTCTCAACTTGCCCGCCAAAGTGAAATAATTGCAAGTTTATAGAGATCCTTTTCTTGATATAATGAAGATTTTAAAAGACACCCAGGTCCTGACAAAGAAGGAACTTTTGTAAACTGAAGCAAAAACAAGTATTTTAAGGCTGTGAGCATTAGCTAGATCTGTAAACCTGACTTTTAGTTGCAACACTAAGGAGACAGGAGTCAGTCTCCAGCAGCATTTCTGGCCTGAGTAAATGCATGGCAGTGACACCACCAGGAAACTGCACAGTACCAGTGTGCTTTCCTTACTCACTCACTGATTCATTTTACTAGTGGGTTACAGTTGGGTGTTCACGCTGACTCGAGTGGTGTGAGACAAGGTTTCTCTGTGTAGCCTTGGCTATCCTGGACTCACTTTGTAGACCAGGCTGGCCTCGAACTCACAAAGATCCGTCTGCCTCTGCCTCCCAGAGTGTGCCAAGCTCCTAACAGTCCTTTTCTAACGGCTGTAACTGTCATTGTCAGCCCAGAGGCGGGGAAAGTGTTAAGACCCTGCCCTACATGAAATATCTCACCAACCCCTTAAATAGTAAAACCCACCAATCCCTGACCCCCCACCCCCAAACTCAGGATTTGAAATCCCACCAATCTTTATCCAGGAAAGCCCCATCTTAAAAAATCCTGTAAAAACCCTGCCAGATTCCTGCTGTTTTCTCCCAGGAGCAGAGGCAGCCACTCTGGGATTCGTCCCCTCCAAACCCTGGGTTTGTTCCTCCCAATACATCTCTTTTAGGAAATTTGCTGCCAGGCGTGTCAAGAAGCAAAGAAGCAAAGAAAGGAAGAAGCGAAGGAGCGGAGCAGGGCGGAGGCTCCTGAGCTCCTCAGAGCTACACCACTGAAGAAGAGGAGTGCAAAGTGGAGCTGCTCCGCTGTGGCAGTTCAGCTCAGCCAGGGCCATCTTCCCTCAGGGTGTCACTGCCTCTGCCGAGGAGGCTTCCTCTCAGAGCTGTGCAGTTCCTGGGCTCCAGTGTCTCAGGATACCCTTCCTTCAGGACACTGTCTCCCCTCAGAGCTCTGTGGCTCCTGGGCTCCCCAGGCCCAGGATACCTTTTCATCAGAGCAGGGATGCCAACAGGTTAGGCAGTGAGGGAGGAGATGGACAAGCCAGTTCTAGAGGCTTCCTCTTGGCAGAGCTTAGTAGGGCCACAGGTGTATAGAGAGAACTCAAAAGTGAGGTAAGGACTGAAAACGTGGATGTGAGTCTTCACTATGGGGAAAGATGAGGCCATTTGGGGACAGTGGCAAAGAGGGTCAACGGAAGAGGACAGTCTGCAGGGCCACCAAAATCAGAGCAGGAGGGGGGTGGGGTGGGGGGCAGAGGAGGTGGAGCATCAACCGAAGAAAAGAACTAGAATGGGAAACAGTTTTAAGAGAGCCCTGCTGAGCAATGTCAGATTTAGCAGGCCAGGTACGATAGAGGCCAAAACAAGGGTCACTGGACTTAGCAAGAAAAAGGCACCCACAATGCAAGCGAGGGCAATTTTGGTGACAAGGTGGGATCGAAGCAGATTCGTATGAGGAATAGACACAGATAGATTGGCAACTCAATTCAATCCTTAGGAATGAAATGAGAGTGGGAGACAGGGTTGCACCCAACTGAGGACAGGGCACAAGGGAAGATTTCACTTCAACACGCAGGAAAGTTAAGCGCGCTTCAGTCCCAATTGGGGGGGGGGAGGAGGATAGTATAGGGACCAAACTGACTATTTGAGTGGGTATGAATAATGGCGCCAGAGAAGACTGATCCCTGAGAACGTCAGAAGCAATAGTTAGAGACTGGTCCTGGACAGAGGGACCACCTCCCATCATGAGGTAAAGAGACTGAAGGGAGACAAAGATGCCAGCAGATGATAATTCTTTACTGCCTTGAGCTGTTCTAATGAGGAATTTCATATAAAATGTAGCACTCCTTGGTACATAGTAGATACTCAAATAATACTTGCTGAATACTTATTCAAAATCTTCTGTATATACTGCAAGAAGCCTCTATAGCTTCATGTAAGACTTGCATTCAGTGCCTGGTAGATATCCTGATGAAGACACAAGTGCATGCCCGCACATGGGAAAATGCATACACATGCCCACACAACACATACACATACATATGACAAAATGCATTCCTTGTATAAAGTAGAAGAAAATTTCTCAACCATGCATGTAATCAGGGGTTAATAAATAAAACATGTAAAGAATTCACAACAACAGCAACATAAAAAGAAGAAGAAGAAAAAAGATTCTGGATTAAAAATGGACCAAAGGCTTGAACAATTGTTTCTGAAATGTTTGTATAATTGGCTAACAAGTTAATGCAGACAACTATACACACAAACCCCAATGAGATGACATTCACACTAACTAAAGTATTATTAAATAGTTAAACTATAACACGTGCTGATAGGATGTAGAAAAAAAGAGAACTCTAGTGTACAGTTTTGGTAAAGTCATTGTGAAAAATGGTATCGAGGTTCCCCCCAAAAAATTAAAAATAGAACCATGACATGACATGTACCTTTGGGTATGTATCCAAAGCAAACAACATTAAGGTTCTTTTGTTTGGTTAGTTTTGGTTTGGTGTTTGAAGTTAGGGTCTTGCTTTGTAAGCCAGGGTGAGTCTTGAACTCAGAATCCTATTGTCTCAGGTTTCCAAGTGCTGGGGTTTTGGGCAAATGCCTTCACAATTGCTTCACATGGCTTTTTAAAGAGACACCTGCAATGCCATGGTTGTTTCAGCATTATTCATAATAGCTAAGATTTGGAAATAACTTAAGTGTCCATCAATGGATCAAAGAGTAAAGAAAATGTCACACGCACACACACATCATTCTGCATGTTATTTTTAAAAGAAAGAAATTATTGGGGCTGAAGAGATGGCTTAGAGGTTAAGGGCACCGACTGCTCCTCCCAGCAGGTCCTGAGTTCAATTCCCAGCAACCACATGGTGGCTCACAACCATCTATAATGTGATCTGATGCGCTTGTCTGGCCTGTATGTGTACATGCAGGCAAGCACCGTATACATAATAATAAATAAATATTAAAAAAAGAAAGAAATTATCGACTTGTAATGTGCCCTGGAAGATAGTATGCTACGTGAAAATACCCAGATAAGAATGAAAAATACTGTACATCACTTATGTGTATAATCTAAAAATGGTCAAATTCATTCAGGAAAACTCATTTTTCTGCAACTATAAGTTCCATTTGGCACCACTTCCATACTTCCTGGATAGAACAATATAGGTACAGGTGACACACAAAAATGCAACAGGAAAAAATTTCCATAATAGTTTAAGGAAAGACCCCACACTGAAAATTTGGGAATATATTTCATAATCTAGAAAAACTTAATAAAAGAAAACTAAACAAAGAAACCCCAAATTCAATAAGGTAAAAATCCTGGAAGGATACAGGAAGTGAAAATTCATGATATCCTGAAAAAGGCAAAACTACTCAGGCTGTAAAAGGACCAGTGGCTGGAAGGGAAAAGAGTGAACAGCTGGCCCACAAGGCTATTTAGGCAGTGATACTATTTTGTGTTCCATATAGCGCCTATCATTTACACATGTGAAAGTCTAAAGGACATACACCATCAATTGTGAGTCCCAGTGCAAACTGGGGACTGTGGGTGGTAATGTGCCTGCCTGTCCAGGTGCATCAGCTGTGATGAGCGCGATGCACTGGGGGGCGGGGGACACGGGATGTTGTGTTCTGTGGAGATGAGAGGCCACATGACAGATTTCTGTGCCTTCAGCTGAATTTTGCTGTGAAGCTAAAACTACTCTAAAAATAAAGTCTATTCAAAACTTGACACCACATATAGGAACAGAAATACATTTTTCATATCCCTCAAGACAAGGAAGTAACTTTATAGAACTTAGAAGTTGTTCTAAACCGCAGAATTCAGTTCACGGCCAAAACTTTGCATTGTCTATGCAAGGATGAAGTCTCTTTCAGAGATTAAAATGGAGAGAAAAATCACTACTACTAATATATAACCCTTACCACACAGATATTTCTCTGAATACATATATAAATGCTCAAGTGAATACAAAAATTAGATTTTAAGAATAAGGGTTAGCAACCAAAATACTAGGCTGTGCCTTTTAAACAAAAAGGTTTTTGTTTCCATTTATGGATTTTCTAAAACTGTATAAAAACAGCTACAAACTATTTCTAAAATTATAGATCCAATCAGCCAGTTTCAGATCAAGAAATTTATGGCTTCTGAGCTACAGAGATGGCTCAGTCAGCAAACAAAAGTTTGATGGCTTGAGTTTGGATTCCTGGTACCCATGGAATAGCCAGGTGTGGCAGCACATGCCTGTAATCTCAGCACTGGGGATGCAGACGCAGAAGGAGCCATAGGGCTGGCGGGCCATCCAGTCTAGCAGAACTGGTGAGCCCCAGGTCCAGTGAGAGACCTTATCTCTAAAATGATGTAGAGAGGGGAATTGAAGAAGACACCTAGCGCTGACTCTTACCTTCACACACATGTACACCTGCCCACAAACATACATGCACATGAATAGGTACAAATTCACACACTAAGGTGGAGACAAATTAAGGAGAACATCCAATACTCACTGGCCTCTGGCCTCCACATACATGTGGGAATGCACGAACATATACACTTCCCTCCCCTCACACACATGAAAGAAATATATGGCTCTTTATTATATAGGCTAAGAGGCAAACCTTCATCTGCTCATAACTTTTCTGTATAGGCCAGGCTGGCTTCGAACTCATGATCCTCTTGCCTCAGCTGCCAAGTAGTTGGTACTACACAGGCTTGTATCACCATGCCTAGCTCTGCCTACCATCTCGAAACTTTGCTCTCTGATTCCTTACTTAATGGAGGTACCCACCATTCCTTAGTCACATGCATGCCTGCCTGCATGTTATTCCTTTTTATTAGGATGCTCCTATACCCTCATCCATATGGTATAAAGGAGAGAGGATGGTTTTTCTTTTTTATCTCCCTCCCTCCCTCCCTCTCTCCCCCCGCCCTGCCCCATGCATGCACATCCTTGTGTGACATTTGTGTGAGTGCAGGTGTGTGCATGTCACAGTGCAGGTGTCGGGTACAAGAACAACTCTGGGTGTCGGTGAGCACCTTCCACCTTGTTTGAGACAGGGTCTCTGTACAGGTTCACGGCTGTTGTGTACCTGGTTAACCGAGGATTCCCCATCTCTGCCCCCCATCTTGCCACAGGAGCATGATGTTTCAGATGTGTCCCGCCATAGAGGCAACAGACTGTAGACTCAGTGGACCTGGCCTCTGAGGTTTTAACACTGACCCGATGAATAAGGCACTTTGACCTGTGTATTTCTTCCTTTGTAAACTGTTTTATGGTCAGTTACAATTGGCGAACACATACTATCTCCATCCGTAAAGCACTCACAATAGCCAACTCATGGAAAGAACCTCAATAGCCAGCAACAGAGGCACAGAGTCTACACAAATACAGTATACAGCCACAATGAAATGTTAGTCAATCTTTAAAAACCACTAGATTCTGTACTTCTAACACTATAGATTTGTCACTAGTAGTAAAAGATGGCAGCTAATGCTGCTGGCGGGTACAGCCTAAATAATTCTCCCCAAGAGACCTCTGCTTAGGGGCTGGGAAATGGCTCCGTCAGGAAAATGATCTCTGTGCAAACATGAGGACCCCAGTCTGGATCCAGAACCCATATAAATAGCTAGGCATGGTAATACCTGAAATCACATCCCGGGGGAGAAAGAGACAGGAAGACTCCCAGAGCCTGTTGTCCCCATCGCTTCACTCAGCTTTGCTTCCCCTCCTGTCACTTGTGGAAACTTTTCTAACCTTTTATTATTATAGCCAGCTTGTCTGTCTGTCTGTCTGTCTGTCTGTCTGTCCGTCCGTCCGTCCATCTATCCATCCATCCATCATCCATTAACCCATCTATCTTATCTATGAATCTATCATCTATTGACCAATCATCTATCTACCTACCTACCTACCTACTGATCTATCTATCATCTATTTATCCATTCATTCATTTATCTAATCTATCTACCTATCACTGTACCTTTATTTCTTTGCTTTTGAAACAAAATCTCGTTGCATAGTCCCAGCTGGCCTCAAACTCATGATTCTCCTGTGTTTGTCTCTGTGGGATTGTGTGGTTGTGCCACCACATGTTGCTTCCTTTCTTTAAAAAAAAAAAAAAAAAAATGAAGGTGGTCCTTAGGATTAGCATTCTTTTCCATTCAGCCCCAAACCAACCTCCTGCTTTGAGTAAATCACCATCTGTGTCTGGCTTCCTGTGACGTCACGCAATTTCCCTGACACGACTTCTTTCCCTCTTCGAGGCTACTCCACAGCGCCTCAGAACAGCTCCAGCCATGCTGCTGCTTCCGCTGCTTTTCCATCACCACTCCCCTCCCCCACCGTGCTAGACTTTAAGGAAAAAAAAAAAAAAAACTTAAAAACAAGGTCTGGTGGTATACACCTGTGACCCCAATGTGGGAAGGTTGAGACAACAGTATCAGAACTTCAAGGTCACCCCTGGGTACACAGCAGGTTTGAGGCCAGCCAGGGCTATTAAGACAATCTGGGAGGGGGCTCTGATCTGTGTGTGTGTGTGTGTGTGTGTGTGTGTGTGTGTGTGTGTGCGCGTGTGCGCGCGGTATGTGTGTGTGTGTGTTTCTGGCCACTGCAGGTACAATGCACACATGTGGTGCACATTTATGCATGCAAGCAAAACACCCATACACACATTGTTGGGGGATGGTCTAATGTATTTTGATGCTAATTACTGCTTGCTGTCTGTGTGACCCACCTTTTGATTAATAAAAAGCCATCCCACCTGGGCAGGGCAGAGGAGACAGAGGTGAGGCTAAGGTTGGGAAAAAGAAGACCTCCACGAGGAGGGAGGAGAGAAGAAAAAGAGGAAGGCCACCATGGCTTAGATGGAGGAGAAGCACGTGGCCGGCGTGGATGGAGGACTTGGCCCAGATGAAGAACATTAGCAAGTATTTGGGATTATGGATGGGAGGTAGCTTGATAGAAGTTATTGGAAGCAGATGGCATGGGATTGAGGCAGGGATCCCATGGCTGCCCCACTATGGGAGGTAGTTTAGAGGATTGATATCTGCCCTGCCCCAGGTTAACTAGGGCTATTTTAAAATATAACAAGTGTCTGTGTCTTGATTGATCGCTAGCCGGGCCTACTGATAATACAGGTAATACTGATAATTTAAAAACAATACAAAATAAAATATATACATGTTTTAAAAAATCTTAAGAAAGACACTGATCTTGAAAATGGATAAAGCCATTTAACTGTTAGCAGTACTAGGGCAGCTTTGCTATTGCACTCTTTCAGATATTAATAATTTTTCACTCCTTGATATCTGCCATCCTGTTTATTTATCTATCTTATTTATTGCTAGGTACAGTGATACCCAGCAAAGATGGCATTTCCCAGCCTTCCTTGCAATCAGATGTATTTAAGCTCAGGTCTATGGACTGTGAACACAGGGTCCTCTCCCCTTTCTTCTTCCCCTAAGGCAGGGACTGGGATGAAGGGTGAGCATCCCAGGGATGAGACCACACCCCAAGAGCAGCAATATTAAACGAGTCCAGGTACCTAACAACTTGACAGGGCAGAACCAAACGAGCAGTGTGGACTTCGTGTGAGACAGAACCTGTTTTGTTTAAGCCACTTGTTCTTTTGTTTGTTTGTTTTAATTTAATTTTAATTTATGTGCGTTGGTGTAAGGGCGTCAGATCTTGGAGTTACAGCCAGTTGTGAGCTGCCATGTGGTTGCTGGGAATTGAACCCGGGTCCTTTGGAAGAGCAGGCAGTGCTCTTAACCACTGAGCCACCTCTCCAGCCCCAAGCCACCTGTTCTTAAAAGATCTGCATCATAGCACATGGCATACCTCCTGAGCCAAGAGGAGGAGCATACATAGACTTCCCATCTATACTAAAGTGATTTTGCAAGAATTAAACACAAGAGGGTAAGGTGGACAAAATACATGTTCACCATTTAATTGTTGAAGATATGAGCTATAAGACTAACTAACCTAAGTCCTTGGTTATTAGCAATATTCCGCATTCCTCAGAATTCAGTCTCTTCTTTGGGTCTCTACTTGGTGGCATCCCGTGAAGGGCAACACCCTAAAATGAACACACTTTGTTTTGTTTTGAGATAGGGTCTTGCCATGTAGATGAGGCCGCCGCAGCTGGTGATCACCTCACCTTTTTTTATTGCTCACATAGACATGAGGCTACGTGCCTGTTTTTCTGCACTTGGCTTTTCTCATTTAACGTAGCATCCTCCAGGCTTATGTGCCTTATCACAAAAGGTAGAATTTCTTTGTTTTTGAAAATGGGATGAAAAATCCATTGGATATGCTGTATTTTTCTTTTTTAAAATCTGGTCACCTGTTTGTAGATACATAGGTTGTTTCAACGTCTTGGATACTAAGCGCAAGTATTTTTTCAACATACTGCTTTCATTACCTCGGGATGTATCCTTAGAAGAGGGGCTCAGCACATAGAGATTCCAGCTTGTAGTCAGACAGCATTTAAAAATATTGGTTACTTTTGGTTACTTTGTGATCTCAGTGTGGAAGAAGAGTTTGAAAAAACAAAACATTAGCCAGACTTGGTGGTGTACACCTTTAATTCTAATACTTGGGATTGGGAGGCAGAGGCAGAGGCAGGTGGATCTCTGCGATTTCCAGACCAGCACTGTCTACATAGTGAGTGGTGAAGCCCTGTTTCAAAAGCCAAACCAAACCAAACAATAAATATTGGTTACTTTCGTATTTTCTTCATTTAAAAAAATATTTTCTAATTAGTGCTTTTTCATCTTCAAGGTCAGCATAATACAATGAAAGGGAAGTTGGTAATATATGTGAAAACCCCTACAAACTTGCAAAATTCAATAACTGCATTTCTAGATAGCAACCTTAAGTAACAACAGATGTATACTATGTCAGTTACAAAAATGCTTACTATAGTTTATAAAATTAATTAATAAAAAGGAAGGAAGAAAATCACTCCTGAGGGGCTTATAGGTCAATCATTGGAATGAACATAATTGAATAATAGGTAGCTATTTGAAATATTTTTTTAACTGACTAATGATATAAAAAATTAACTGAAAACATATTAGGCACAGCATGATCTCATTTTGTTTCAAGAAGATCAGTGGCCAGGCCTGGTGGTGCATGCCTTTAAATACGGCATCTGGGAGGGAGAGGCATCTTGGGGAACTGAATGTCAGTCTGGTCTACACATCAAGTTCCAGGTGAGCCAGAGTTACATGGTGAGACCCTGCCTAAAAACAAACAAACAAACACACCCACACACCCACCAGTGATCTTGTGTGTGTGGGTAGTATATGTGTGTGTGTATGTCTATGTAGGGACCAATGGAGGCTAGGTAACATACCAAAATATTAATAATGGTGGTAAAGTCTGCATGTCTTATTTATGGACAATGTTTGCTATTTTTGTTTCTCTAAGGCTTCCAACACAAAGATGCTTTTACTTTTGCAATAAGGCAAAAATTAACTAAAAAGAAGGACACAATGTGCAGTGAATTAAAATCTTGAAAACAAAGATGTTCTCTGGCAAAAAGAAAAAAAAAAAAATCCTTTTAGCTTGTTTATAAAGCCAGAGATCCAATACACAGATGTGCTCGGCAGCTTCCTGGATACTCCCTCAGTTCACGTGTGCTTTTTCCACAAGCTCATGTGAGACTTGGAAACTTATTTAGTTACTAACACACACACACACACACACACACACACACACACACACACACACGAACACAAGGCAAACTGGGAAAGCATAGGTATGTAGGGACACTTCCTTCCCATCGCTCCTTTGTTTAAACAGCCCAGAATTAAACAAGTCCTCATGCCTCCAGTAAGCTTTTAAAGTGATTTACATGCCTTACTAAGGGGAGTTCTGGAAAGATTCAAATAATACGATGTTCTGTTTTTCTGAAAGGTCTTCAAAAGTATTTTATTAGGCAGCCACTTGGCTTCAGTTGAATAGACTGCTTATAACAGTGCAACGTTTTTTCCAAATGTTTTGTTAACTGTGGTGAGACCTAACCATTTTTAGTATCACTTATTCACAATAAAGACTTTTATAATTTTTTCCTAACATTTTTTACTGAGTAAACGTTCACAGGAGAATCCAGAGACGCCTAAAATTCATTTTCACTAATCATCCATAAACAGACACAACAGTATACGGACATTCCAAGTGGAATAAACAGGCTTACGCAGCTCCAAGAGGCCAAGAATATAAGAAATTCACGTACCAAAATAACTGTCTTCGATCGGTTGTCAGGCCCACTGTCACCTTAGATATAATGTATACGACTGAACTCTACAAATACTGTACACACTGGTTCTCAACCTTCCTAGTGCAGCAACCCTCTAATTCAGTTCCGCATCTTGTAGTGACCCATCCCCCAACCACAAAATGATTTCACCCTGCGGGGCGTGGTGGATCACTCCTTAAATCCTTGCAGTTAGGGAGGCGGAGGCAGGTGGATCTCTGAATTTGAGTCGAGCCTGGTCTACAGAGTGAATTCCAGGGCAGCCAAGCTACCCAGAGAAATCCTGTCTTGAAAACAAACAAACAAACAAACAAACAACAAATTGTTGCCACTTCATAGCTGTAATTTTGCTACTATTATGAGTCATAACGTAAATATCCGATATGCAGGATATGTGATATGCAATCCCTGCGTCGGTCTTGACCCACAGGTTGAGAACCACTGCTCTACAGCCGCGTACAATGTTTCTCCCAAGCAAAACCAAAAGGGCATTTCCTGGGCTTCCTTACTGCCGTCAGAGGTGCCAGGCACCAGCCACCTGTACTATCACCTGTCAGTTCCTGACACAAGACGCCTGAGTTCAGGTTCTCACGAGACCCAGGCTGTTTCCATAGCTTTCCGTTTGTCTCTCCATCTCCAAACAGCAGCGGGCTATCAGCCCGCTTACATTCCACCTTAATCACGTTACATCGCAGTTCAAGAATCCAGGGTTAGGGTTGGAGAGATGGCTCAGTGGTTAAGAGCACTGTGTGTTCTTCCAAAAGACCTGGGTTCAATTCCTAGCATCCACATGGGAGCTCACAACTGTCTGTAATTCCAGTTCCAGTGGAATGTGACATCTTCACACCAGTGCACATAAAAATTGGATATAGTTAAAACACACACACGAATCCCCGGTTGAATTCTATCCTTTGATCAGGGATCTCAACCCCTCTAATGGCATTTTCAGTGGAAACACTAATGCCGGCTTCAGCAGCCATCACAGCTGTAAATAAAAGCCTTCTCCCTTTCAAACCTCACACAGCATCTGACCCACTGATTACGTAGTAAGCCGTATGTCTCTGTTGTCTAGCAAGTAGACATCTACGATCGAATTTCATTAATTAGACTTAATTCCCTCATGTGCCCTTGTATTTGCTTTGCTTCTCACATCCCTCGACAAACCTAAGTGCTTAAATGATCTTTGGTGAGCAGTGTAATCATCCGCACATTGAGTTTTTGAACGAAGCTAAGGTGTGTGTGTGTGTGTGTGTGTGTGTGTGTGCACGCGCGCGCGCGCGCGCGCGGCCTTCTGTGCGCCCACTAAGAAGACTCTTCTCTAACTGTCCAGATATTAGTTTGTGTTGGGTCCCTCAGAACTCAATGGGCTCAGCATACAGCTGTAGTCACTGCTGAAGGCATCAGAGCTGCGGGAGGACGCACTGCAGAATCAGCTCACGGCTCCTACAGCATCCGACTGGGGCGATGTGCTGCCTAGCAGGGAAGCTCAGCAAGTTTAACTAGGACTAGCCAATTAGGCAGCTGCTTCGAGGGACCCAAACTCCAGGCTCCTAGAAGGTGTTTAGCATGAACCACATGGTTTTTACAGACAAGCACAGTAAGCCATGCTCGCCATCCAGGCAAGAAGATGACACTAATCAAAGGCAGCCTTGTCAGCAGGCCGTTCTAAGATGGCGGCCTTGGGCCTGCCTTAACCCTTTTACACAGAAGTCGCTTCATATTGCTAAGGGAGAAATGTTAGTACCGAAACATCTGATTCATAGAGGTCCCCTGGAGTAAAATTTAAAATTAAAACCTAGCATTTAAAGATGTGTTGTCTAGACCAGCACCTGCTATTTAAGCTATATGATTTTGATTATTTCAGGTTTTCTATTTGTCCCTGAAAATCCAGGTATCTTTCTTTTTATTGGTGTGTGTATGCACGTGTGTGTGTGTGTGTGTGTGTGTGTGTGTGTGTGTGTGTGTGTATGTGCTTTAAGGTTGACTCATGTAGTCCAGGCTAGCCTCCTTTCTGTTTCTACCTCAAGTTCTGGGGCTGAGGTCTGCACCACTATTCCTGGCTCAAGGGATCATTTTTAAAGCACCACTTTGGTAGGATAAAGATAAGATAAAGGAGTTCCTAGAACAGCTCAGTAAACGTCTTCATCACCACCAAAGTACTGTAAGCGTTCCAGGGGCACTGTTCCAGGAAATACCCAAGACTGCTTTCAGTTTTCCAAATGTTAGCTGTGGACACCTAAGTCAACCCCTGCAGGTTCAGCACAGTGGACCTGAGATTTATCTAGACTCACCTCACTCATTCTAAGCGCCTGCTCTTAGCTTTACACATTAACTTGCTACCCAGCTTCAAAAGCACACGATCCTTATCACAAGCCATTCTCTTCAGATTACATTTATTATTATTATTTTTGCTTCTTGGAGCACCATTAACCTTAATTCTCTTGATAAAGCCAGACGTTACTTGGAGGAAGGGTTTGTTTAACACGGACTACTTGACCCCCCGCCCCCCCCCCCAGGCAAAACCAAATTACAGCCTTTGCACCTTAAATTATTAGGCAGCTACCTACTCAGAAACTCTTCGACAGCACACACCTTTTCCCACTGCATGGAATCATGCTCTTTGAAGCTGGACTTGGGCCCGAATCTTGCCATTACATCATTAGATAGGAGGGGAGTTTTGGGAAGGTATAGTTCCTAAGACTTAATGCATTTACTTTGCAATAATAAGAATCTTCACCTCATTGCCCCGCTTAGGGTAGTAAATAAGAAAGTATGTTTAAAAGACCCAGGAGACATGTTTACTAGGGGTGCGGGAGTGGGTGGGTAGGCTGGCGGGGAGACTGCTTTTGATGACTAACTGGCTTGTGAGAAGAAGCAAGCCAAAACATTCCAGGCAGAAAAGTAGGAGAGAGGGGAGGTGGTAGATCCATGTTCGGACCACCAGGTGTCACCACTGAGTCAGAAGCGTGAGCCTATCTGCTCCAGGTCAGGGGAGAACTCTGTGGAGGCCTCAGGGCAAGGCTGTTGTTACTAGACCCGGCCCCCGCCCCCCACCTTTGGAGCCCAGGACTGCCATAGGCTTTTCCATCCCTAGAGCTGTGTGTGTGTGTGTGTGTGTGTGTGTGTGTGTGTGTGTGTGTGTGTGTGTGTGTGTGTGTGTGTGTGTGTGTGTGTGTGTGTGTGTGTGTGTGTGTGTGTGTGTGTGTGTGTGTGTGTGTGTGTGTGTGTGTGTGTGTGTGTGTGTGTGTGTGTGTGTGTGTGTGTGTGTGTCATAAATATATATACCCCCGCAGTGTTAAAACGGTTGCTGTATAATCAATTAGCTGAATGCCTACAGGTTTGCCTAACCCTAACCCTAACCCTGAGCCCAGGACTGCCATAGGCTTTTCCATCCCTAGAGCTGTGTGTGTGTGTGTGTGTGTGTGTGTGTGTGTGTGTCATAAATATATATACCCCCGCAGTGTTAAAACGGTTGCTGTATAATCAATTAGCTGAATGCCTACAGGTTTGCCTAACCCTAACCCTAACCCTGAGCCCAGGACTGCCATAGGCTTTTCCATCCCTAGAGCTGTGTGTGTGTGTGTGTGTGTGTGTGTGTGTGTGTGTGTGTGTGTGTCATAAATATATATACCCCCGCAGTGTTAAAACGGTTGCTGTATAATCAATTAGCTGAATGCCTACAGGTTTGCCATCACAGTTTAAAATTAAAATTATCCTCTGTGGATTTTTGCTGTTGTTGTTTTGTAATTTTGAGGATCAACAGCACTTGTTTCATACATCTGTTCATTTAGGGCAATTAGGCGTTTTCTGGCTTCAACAGGCTTCATTATTGCCACAGAGGGCAATTTTCTGGCTTCCATCCCACAACTTATTAACATTATTTCCTTTACATTATTAATGGGATGACAGAAAAAAAAAAAAGAGAAAAATTTTAGTGTAAAAATTAAGTATAAAGAGAGGAAATATATGTTGACTCTTAGCACTTCTCCCTGACTTTAAGAAGTTAAAGGTTCATTCCAAAACGTCTTCCAATTTCCTGTCTTCTTGTAGAGAAAACACCTAAGGAGAAACCTATTATCTTTGAGCGGTCCTTACATTACTCAAGGAATCCTGCCACACATGGCTGCATTCTGTCACCTGCTGACAGATTCTCCCACAGTACCTAGGGGCTCATTAAAAAAAAAAAAACAAAAACAAAAACAAAAAACCGAGGACAGGGTCTGGGCTCTTTTGATTCTAAGTCCTCCACTCTGAGACCCACTAGTGGCCACTTGAAGATGGACAATTGAGAATATAAGCGCATTAACTGGAGAAGCTGCTCTAAGGCGAGCCAAAGACTACAGTCTTGTCTGCCAGGAACACTTGACTCAAGTCAAGCCCGACCAGGCATATCCCAAGCCCTATCCTGGCCACACTCTAAGTCACAGTAGAGTCACAGGAATTATGTCAACCCCAGGCGGTTCCGAATGGACGCTCGTGGAAACTGAAACAGTTTGGGTCATTTTTGCTTCTCAAAGCTTTAAGTTCTACTTTGCAAATATAGGAATGTCTTCACAGAAACCATAGGCATTCTCTTTGTGTGTGTGTCTCCATTACTTCCATTCTTGGGGAAATGGGAGGAAAGCAGACACAGGGGACACCTGGAGTCAGGAGCGCCCGAGTCCAGCCAACCAGACCAAGCCACCGCGAAGCACTTGGTGTCGTTCTTTCGATGCCCTGACTGATTTCAGACTCGTCCCTGGAGGACGATGAGCTCACCGGGCGGGCAGCTCCATAGAGCAAAGGGGCCAAAGCAAGGAAAGATGCTGGCCGTGCTACAAGCCCCCGCCGGTGGGCGGGCGCAGGAGAGCGTTACCTGGAAGACTCCGCGGTGAAGCTGCCGCCGTCCAGCAGCCGCATCTTGCAGAAGAGGACCCCGTTGACGAAGGGCACCGAGGAGAGCTCCTCGAGCTCGAAGTCCACCTTAAACTTAAACTTCTTCTTCTTCATCATCGTGAGGGCCAGGCGCCGGCGAGCGGGCTGAGAGGACGGGCGCCGCCGCCTCAGCTCGGCCGAGCCTCGGATCCGCCCAGCCCCATGGCTGGGGCCGCGAGCAGCGCGTGGGGGCGCGGCCGGGGGACGCCGCGAGCCGGCGGGAGCCGGGGCCGCCTGTCGCGGCAGCCCGGGCCGGAGAGCACCGGCGGCTGCAGCGCGGACCCCGGCCGCCCGCGAGGAGCGGTCGCGTTGCAGCTCGCCCGGGGGGAGTGGGCGCCCTTTCCGTACCGCTGCCGCCGCCCGTCTGACTGCTAGCAGGGAGAGGCGCCGCTAGGAGAACGGTCGCCGCCGCCGCCTCCGGGCCCGGGGCGCCCCTAGCGGCTGCAGCCAGCAGCGCACCCAGCGCGGAAGCGGGCGGCCCGCGGAGGGCGGAGGCACTCGGGGCGGGCGAGCGCAGAACTGGGGAAGCTGGGGAAGCTAACACGCGCACGGCAGTAAGCTCGTCACGCCTCCCCGGGGTTAAAAAAAGACAAACCCAACCGAAAAAGCTTCCTTCTGCAGCTTCCTCTGCGCCTTTCCTTTCTGGGTTTGCACCGCCTCCCTTTCTTCCCCTCCCCCTCCAGTGATTTTACGGCCTCTGAGTTTGAAGACAAACAGAGACAAATGGAATCCCAAACCTGAAATTTTCTGCAGGGACTCTAAATTCACTAGAGCTTAAGCATTAGATGAAAGTCAGGTAGGAGAAAGAAAAAGATTGAAATGTGTTATGGTCGCACCAACTACCCAAGCGCGGGGCTGTGCCACATGTTTCCTGTCATTGATGCCTTGTTTATTTAATTCCTGTAACCCAGGAAAGAAAAAGGACCAGAGGAGTTAAAATACTTTCCCCTTTAAAATCTGTTCATACTGTGAAACATAACACATGAAGTCAGATTCTGCAGGTATACTTAAAAAAAATGTCTTCTTCGGCGAATAACAATTGCCTACACACACACACACACACACACACACACACACACACACACACAGAGAGAGAGAGAGAGAGAGAGAGAGAGAGAGAGAGAGAGAGAGAGAGAGAGAGAGAGAGAGAGAATCTATTGTTAAGATCTATGCTATCAATTTAGCTGCATAACGTTTTTAGGAGGGTTGGTGTTTGCTCGTTTTGTTTTTTAGTCAGGGTGGCTTCAAACTCCACATGTAGCCAAGGGTGATGTTGAACTGTGACCCGTTAGGGTGATAGGATGCCGTGCCACATCATGTTTATGCAGTCCTAGGGATTGAACCCAGGATTTCCATCCATGTGTGCAAGCTACCTCACAAGCGAGCTGCATCCTCAACCTGGGATCTGACTTTTTAACCTTTGAAAAGGTGTAGTTAAAAAGACTTCAGCCGGGCGGTGGTGGCGCACACCTTTAATCCCAGTACTTGGGAGGCAGAGGCAGAGGCGGATAGCTGTGAGTTCGAGGCCAGCCTGGTCTACAAAGCAAGTTCAGGACAGTCAAGGCTACACAAAGAAACTATCTCAAAACCATCCCCCCAAACAACAACAACAAAAACATTTATGTATCTGGGTTTTCCGTCTGTGTGTCACGTGTGCCCACTAACAGCAGAGGCTAGAAAAAAGTGTCAGATACTCTTAAACTGACAGTTGTGAGCTGCCATGTGGATGTGGGAATTGAACCAGGTTCCTCTCGAACTCCTGAGCCATCTCTCTAGTCTACTCATTTATTTATTCATATAAAATATTTTAATTGCCTAAATCATCAGTCACTAGCTAGATTCCATGATCAACTTCCCACTCCCCCGCCCTGCCCTGCAAAACAAAACAAAACACCCCCTCCCCCCCAAACCTGTCCTGAAGAATTTTACAGTCAGCCAGGCATGGTGGCGCACATCTGTAATCCCAGTACCCGGGGAGGCAGAGACAGGGGGATCTCTGTGAGTTCGAGGCCACCCTGGTCTACAAAGTCCAAGGCAGCCAAGTCTAGATAGAGAAGCCCTATGTTGTAGCCCCACTCCCCTCAAAGTAGAGTTTTACAGTCTTGCTGGCCAAGATAGATCAGTGGGCAAAGGAACTTGCAGCCAATCATTTGACATGAGTTTTAGCCCTGGAACTCACATAGTGGGGGAAACAAAACAAAACGAAACAAAACAACTGCCTTAACCTCACAGGTAACCTCTGACCTCCACATCTTCCCTGTGAGGCGTGCTCACCAGTAACTATACTCACATTAATAAATACTAAGTAACTATGTTTTTAAAACTTTCAAAGACAAAACTGGGCTGCAGGGAGATGTTGGTGGGTAAAGCACCTCTGTGCAAGCCTGACCCTGGAGTTTCTGCCATGCGACTTCTATCCTGAGAACCCAGGTAAAAGTGGAAAGAGAACCAGCTCCACAAAGTTGTCCTCTGCGTCCCAACACTACCATGACATGCACACTTCCTTGTACACACATCTCTCTCACACCCACAAGAATAATAATACAGAACAATTTTAGAAAGGCAAAACCTAAGACAGAAAAAAAAAAACCCTAAAACTAAGTAAAACTCAAAAGAAGAAGTGATGAGTTGAAATAAACCAGCTTTATGAATTTTAAAGAATATCTTGGATTTTAAAGGAAGCAGAAAGTGTTCAAGGTGAAAAGCTAGGAGAAATAAAAGACTCTAACAGGGTTTAACATTGGGGTGTGGGAGTTTGGTAGGGGAAGCTGGCTGCCCTTTGTGACAGAAAGAGATAGGGGAAGGGGGACTGGGAGGGAGGGACGGGGGAGTGGGGGGTGGGAAGGAGGAAGAGTAGGGGCTGAGCATTGCAAGCAGGAAGGCAGATTGGGATCAGGTGAAATAATATGTATCTGAGCTGTTTGCGAGGAGCGAGGCTGAGCCTTGGTGCCTGTGAAAGGGCAAGGTTGAAAATATGCATTTGGGAATTGTGGTATTTACAGATGGCGGAAGCCCAAAAGGCGGGTAGGACTGAGTGGCCCTGGAGAATAGTTAATGGGCAGATGGAAGGGGAGGTGATTGCGAAGGCTTCCAAGAACAAGCAGCCCAAGAAAGAGCCCAAGAGAGATAGCCTGGACGCCAAGAGAGTTCAAACCTTATAAACAGTTCAAATAATTGTTATTAAGATCTACCGGGGATTGGACGCAGAGAGAGAAGGATTCTTTGGGCCTGCTGACCAGCCAGTCTAACCCAATTGGCATGCTCTAGGTTGAATGAGAGACCTTGCCTCAAAAAGGCGTCGGAGAATGATGGATGTTGACCCCCCCCCCCCCCCCCCCCCATCCTGTGTGCGCACATCCAGGATGTGTGCTACAAATCCTGGAGGCTTTGGATTGTAAAGAAAGTAGAGTTGAAGAGCTAAGAAGCCATTGGTAACCTTGGCAAGAGAATTTTCCAGGGAACATATTGGCAAAGGGATATTAAAACGGTCTCGCAAGTGAGTAGAAGGTAGTTATGGGGAAAGATGACGAGAAGGATTTTTTTTCTGATTTTTGTCATTGAACGAGAGGTGACATATATCCAAGGAGGGCTCAAACTTCTCAGCAGGATTCAGGAACTTTCTAGGTACTTACTGAGTTCCTATCATGTGCCCAGCACCTTACAGGTCTGAGATGTGCCACAGATGCCACATCCTCTGGAGGACACAGAAAAGTAAGCAGAGAAGTTGTATTGTAGTGCAGCTTTATACACAGTGATCTGGAAGCAATGGAGAAGGGAGACCGCTGAGAGACATGAACACCGTCTAAGCGAGTGGAGTGGGTTAATGGATGACTTTCTGGGCTTAGCAACCTTAGAACTGAGGCCTGAAGATGGTGGTGGGGCCGGGGAGCAGTTTCTCTCCTATTCTCACAGCAAAGGCTCAGACTGCAAAAGGAACTGAAATTAGTCCTGTCTGTCTGCCCTGTAAGAGTCTTACTTGGAAACCGGTGTAATTGAGAGGCGCTGATGTCTTAAACCGGAGGAGAGGGGTGACATAGTTAAGACCTGCATTTTAGAAGGACCTCCAGCTGCACTGGGAAACAGCACACGGTTTGGTTATTAAACACCTGGCATACGTTAGGATGAAGGCAGGAAACAGTCCTGTCCTTCCGGTGTTTAGAAGAGGAAAACTCAATGAAAGGCCACTGTATAGAGCCAACCGCCGCCCAGAGAGGCTGGGAGAAATAACCCTGCTCTCTCTCACCCCCTCAGTTCTGATTTCCAGCAGGTTCTTCTCATGATCCCAAGCTAGCCCAAGCCAGAGAGAAAGGAGCCTGAAAAATGCAGTTTAGAGGAGACAGCCATGCGAGGTATACAGGGCGAGAACAGATCTGAGTAAGGGGACAGAAAGGTATGAGCACTTAGTTGATTCAGTTAGCCTTCCCTATGGGATCCAAAAACAACACTAAATATTTGGGATGGGGGTGAGGGTGAAGGGTGAGAGTGGGGGTGGGAGTGGGGTGGGGAAGGCTTTTTTTCAGCATTTCAGTACTTCTGAAATCTTTGGAAGGGGTCAAGGCTTGGAAATCTACAAGGTACTGAATGCCAAGTCACATCACCTGTTTGGGCCGCCTTCATTTTCTGACACGTGAAGTTTGCATTTCCCAGTTCACTTGTAGGCAGGTATGGTTAAGTGTCCTGTTCCAGCCCAGTGGGTCTCTCAGCCTTCCTTGACACTGCAACCCTTTAATACAGCTCCTCATGTTTTTGTGACCTCCAGTCATAAAAATTATTTTTGTTGCTATGTCACAACTGTGATTTTTGATACTGTTATGAGTTGTAATGTAAATAGCTTTTGGAGAGGTTTGCCAAAAGGGTCACGACCCACAGGTTGAGAAACACTGTTCTAGCCACTGCTATCCGAGAAGTAACGCACCACTTCCTGGGAAGAGATGAAGCAAGTTCTTCAGCAGTTTTCTGGACCATCTCTCCCCTGCCATAATAGTTATGGAGGGTTGTGGAGAGACCTTGACTTAAGATGGAAGAGCTCACAGAACTCAATGGTGCATGCCTGTAATCCCAGCACTCGGGAGGCAGAGGCAGTCGGATCTCAGTGAGTTCAAGGCCAGCCTGGTCTACAAAGCGAGTCCAGGCAAAGAAGGGCTACACAGAGAGACCCTGTCTGGAAACAAAATGAAGCAGAACCCCTCCCCGCAAACAAACCCAAGCGCCCCCTACAAAGGAAGAGGCACAGGATTAAAGGAGCCCTGATCGCCATGTCAGAACCAAGAGGGTGACCGCCCACATCTACAGTAGACATTTTGGACTGAGGGGGAACTTGTGTCAGGCCAGTGAGATTTGGAGACCTTGTGTGATAACAGCACAAGGGAGGTTTATTCTGAGTAGACTGTAGATGTAGAGTTGGTTATAGGACACTGCTACTGACTCTCCCATCATGAGGACCTTAGGAGGAGTCTACATATCATATTCATGTCATCATGACTCGCTTGCAAATGGCCACAAGCACCAGCGATAGCCTGTGTTTACTTACACCTGCTTTTATCTTAAAGCACGTCGCTTTAGCAGAACTTATCTGAACTTATAGTTTGAATGCCAAGAGAATCTCAGAGATGTAATTTTTAAAGCCTTTTCAACCTCTTCAAATAGTATTATAGAATGGAATGTAGCATACCTCAGTATTTCAGTATCCATAACTCAACTTCCTCAAAGACAGTGACAGCTTGTGAGTCATCCATGTATGCTTTGTGTAAAGCTTGCTATATCTGAGGTCTGATATAGTGGGTAGTCAATGCATGTTACTTGAAATGACTTGGATTTATAAACCAGTCCTAAGCTGTGTTTTACCTCAGGTGAAATGACAAGATTGTTCCAAGACTATTTGCTGCCAAAGGACTTGAAGGGCTCTCGAACAGGCTGAACACGGCAAACATGGAACCAACAAGCTTTGCCCTTTCCCTCTCCCTTACAAAAAAACCGTTAGATTACATTCCTAAAACTAGTCCCCGAGGTCTACTCCCTTATTTGGCCACTGACTCATTCCTAAGACAAAACACTGAAGCCCAACAACCAAAATTTCATTATTTGGCTAACAAGTCCAATCAGGATTTATCAAGTCACCCTAGCGCAGACTCCACCTTTTCTCCTCAAAATTATACTCCTGAAAAAAAACAAAAACCAACCAAACAACCAAACAACCAAAAACCCTGCTGCTTCTGCTGTTTGTGGTCTGCCTCTATTTGATCCAGATGTAGCCTCTCCTCACTCCCTGCTTGTCCCACCAGGGTAATAAATCTCCTTTGTGCTGAGAACTTGGTGTTTGGGTGTGTCCTGTATTGACTCAGAGGGCTGGCCCAAGCCCTACAGGCCTGACAGTTGTTATAGTACACTGTGCTGGTGAGAAGGGGGGTGGCCGTGGTCACTAAAAAGGGGGAGGGGGAGTGATGCGTTAGTCAAACTTTCTCTGTGACAAACCCAAGGAGAAGAATTTTAAAAGAAGGAAAGACTTATTTTGGCCCATGGTTTCAGTGCACAGCTAGGTCCATGGCGTTGGGACTGGAGTAACAGCAGAGCATCATGGTGGGAGAACTTGCGGTGAAGGTTGCTCCCCTCACAGTAGCAAGGAAGCGGAGTAAAAGAAACAGGAAGGGAACAGAGACAAAATATACTTGAAAGCCACGCCCCATTCTGATGACGTATTTCCTCCTCCCAGACCCAACACCCAGTTTCCCCTACACTAGTGCCACCAGTTGGGGATTAGTGTTCACCAACATGAGCCTGTGGAGAGCATTTGATATTCAAAGCAAACAGATAGGCTGGGGGGGAAAAAGTAGCTATAGCCAAAGAAATTATGTAAGCTAAAGCTGGGTTCAGCGGTAAATGAAACTCAAAAGTAACGGTGGGTTAAGGATGACAAGAAGGCAGGAGGAAGAAAGGCATGTTCTCTTCCTTTGAGGACACTTCCTGGGACATACAAATCCTTTTTTAAAATTTAAATTCGATTACAATGTACAGAAACCACAGAACCAAGTCCAGGCTCCACAGAAATCTCCCACAGGTGGTTTTGCCTGACTTTTGGCTTCTGTTGGGTAGATTTAATGTTAAGGGGAAACTTTGGAAGTTAAACAAAAAACATGACAGAGCCTAGGTCCCTAGGCGATTGTGTAGTAGAGGTTAGCCCCACCTCGACAACCTTGCCAGGAATGCTCACATTGAACTGTTATGTGAGCAAGAAATTTTTTTTTTTAAACTAGCATGTTTCAGGTGTTCTTGTGACAAACAGCTGGCAATGCCTTAATAAAAAAAATCCATTACAGAAGCAGGGTATAATTATAAAAATTCCAAGCTCCTAAAGCAGGAACAAGGAAGAAGGAAACTTATTGGAGATTGAAAAAATAGAAACCTTTGACAAGTGTCTTGGTTTATTTTTTTGTTGCTAAAAGCACAATACCAGAGATTGGCTGAGTTATAAAGAGGTTTATTTTGGCTCATGGTTCTGGTTCAAGAGCGAATGCTAACAGAGTGCCAAAGTAGTGCAGGACCTCCTTTGCATGGAGAGAGCCGAGAAACTTGAAAGAGACCTAGCCAAACTGGCTTTTACAGCAGACTCACTCTGGATCATCCATTCCCCATCAATCCATTAATTACATGATCGAATAAATCCATTGACAAGAGTAATGCTCCAATCACCTCTTAAAGGCCTCGCTCCTTAATATTTCATAACAGGGCTTAGATTGCAATACACAGTTCCAGCCATAGCACAAGGCATTTGATCAGATTTGCCTGCAATGATTTGGAAGGAAAACATGACGCCTATAAACCCCCTAGCTCTACAAAAATGTTGGAAAATGAGAACGCTAGCAGGCTATGGTGACTGGCTGCACGAAACAAGATACAACAAACATGAGATGGACTTGTACAATAATTAGCAACCTTCCAGGCACGAAGAAGAAGGAAACAAAGTACTGGAAACCTGAAGCCTCAGGGGACTGGAAAAACTGGCTGCCCTATTTTTCAAAGAATAGGAAATAAGACTGGAAAAGCTTTTGAGCAAAGAGGGCCCATTAAGACCCAGCCATGCAGCAAAGATTAGATTAGGGCGTGGCTCCACATTAGAGTCTAATGGTCCTAGGAGTGAAGGGACAGAGGCATAAATCAAGGCTAGGAATTATCCGTGGGACACTTTAATGTTACTGGCTCATGGAACGGACTGGAAACAAACTGATCAGAGGTCTCAGTTTTTGAGCTAAGGGAGTCACAGATCTGTTTCAAAAACCATGCGTTTCCCCCAAGAAAGCTGTGCTTTTTAATACCCACTTCAAGTTCCACAGTAGAGGAAAAACTTCCAGAGGCCATGGAAGTGACCAGACAGGACCATGGACAAATGAGGCCCCCTCACCATTATGCCACCATCATGGCAGAATTAGATCTTACTGATGGGTGGAGTATCTCTCTTTTGGCTTTACAGCCTAGAGTATGTGCCACACCACATGTGTCCTGTCATTGCTTAGGCGGAGGGAAAGGCTCATGACTAGTGTTATATTGTTATGCTATGTGTTGTTGTGTCATGTTATGGGGACTGTGGTGTACATGGTAGGATGTTCAGAAACATTCCCGGCCTCTACACATTCTCCTCACTCTCAGTTGTGTCAGTCAAAAAAACATCTCCAGATGTCGCCTCATATGGACGTGCTGTGTGGTGAACTCACTCCCATCAAGGCTAGGTGGACCACAGGATGACGTAGGATTACATGTAGAAGTCACAAAAGCTCTTGGGCATCGCCTTGGTGTCCCGTACCGCGGAACTTAAATGCATCGACTGCGCATCTCACTTGGCCAGGGAATGAGAGTATTATCTGTTTTGCCAAGAGGATGAAATGTTTACCTGGGGACCAAATGGATGGGCTGTGGCATAACATTCTGGGTCCTGATGAGATTTGCTTGCTTAAGTAGATAGTTTGACTGTATTTTTCCAGTTAGTGTGGGACGCTCAGGCTTGGCCCATGAAAGCCTCTTGGATGTAACCACTTTACTCTTTGTTTATCTGGCGGCCAGAAGATGTTGATGCCAATGTTAACCTAAGGAAGACGAGGGAATCAAGCCTCCATTAACTGGGTCTACAAAGACCCTACCTGCTTTCCCCATCCCATTGATCAGAATATTGTCTGGAAGGAGTGAGAAATTATCACTTAACTTGGTGTTGGAGTTGAATCTAGGACATCTCGTCTGCTGTTTTCCATGGATTTGACTAACACAGGGATTATATATGGGATAAATGGAATAATGGTGTTCATCTCCTTGTGGCTAGCTTATTTTTGTTGTGTTTAATTTCTATTTTTTCTTTTTGTCTTGCTAGCGATTGAACACAGACATTCATTCATGCTAGAATGACACTCTATCATAGTGCCTAAACATTTCATTTCTCAAGCCACTGAAATACATACTGTGTGCCTGGAGCACGTAGTAACTTCTAGAACAAATGTTTATTGCCTAAGTGAACCTTCAGTTGTTAATTTGTAATATTTGTTTAAGGTATTATGTTGTATTTAATTTACAAATTTATGGTGGTTTATAGTCCTGATACAACTATATTCAAGTTTAATATTACTTGAACGGTGCAGCATCTCTCAGAAAGTTAGAGTTCGAATGCCAGCAACCACATAAGGCAGTTTACAAATGCGGGTGACTGCAGCTCCAAAGGATTGGATGCCTCCTGCTGGCTTCCATGGGCACATGCACACATGCACACATGCACACACACACACACACTCACAGACACACACACACTCACATACACACACTCACAGAAACACAGACACACACACAGACACTCACAGACACTCACAGACACACACGGACACACACTCACAGACACACACACACTCACAGACACACAGGCACTCAGACTCACACAGACACACACTTATACACACAGACACACACACACTCAGACACACACACACACACACACACACACACACACACACACGGAAGTGAGTTACAGTTATTTGGCCTTGATTAAAAGCCTCAATATAAGAGCTTACATAATTACCCACATAACTTTTTAAAAAGGCTTTTATTTTTCCCTTCAAAGGAAATGTCACATCCTTTGTGCTGACAAGATGGTTCAGCGGGTATAGGTGCTTGCCTCCTGAGCCTGGTGACTTGAGTTTGATGACTGGATTCTATGTAAAGGTGGAAAGAAGGAACTGATGCACAAAGCTGTCCTCTGCCCTCCCCATGCACAATGACATGTGCACCCCCCCATGCACAGTGACATGTGCACCTCCCCTGCCACCCAACATGACCACACACACTAACTAATCAATTTTAAAGCAACAACAGTAACAATGGCAAGCTCTGTCTTTCGTTGGCTGTGAAGCTGGGTAGACATCTACTGATACTAAGAAATGGCCTTGGGTCGCACTGAGTCCTGTTCTACCCAACAGCAGAACAGCGCTTTCAAAGAAAATAACACAATTACTTTCTGAGGTTCCCATTTGAATTCTAAAGCTTGGTCTCCTTCACTGTAGTCTTGTTTTAATCTAGGTTCAAATTTCTATGCAAAGGTGGCAAATTGTCTTTGTAGTTCTTAAAAACAGATGTTTAATTATATCGTTTTCTGTCACAAGCAGCAGTGTTTATGCAACCTCTCTCCTGACAAGATATAACAAGCGTGGGTCAAAAAGTTTTTCAGCTGAACAACTAATTATGACCATCTGAAGTGCCCTGGGCCATAACTTCTTGAACCGTGGTGAACAGCCTTATACAGGGTTGTGCAACTAATGCGAGGGCTGTGAGTAATTTAGCAACAGTAAAGTTTTCTGAGCGTGCAACAACCAAAAGTTGATTCTTAGTGAAAAGTGTAAGGAACGAGGAGTGTGCCTGGCACCTTGCCTGTGTTGCACCATACTTCCCCACAGCCGTGCTTCCTAACACACAGCATGCATGCTTTGTGTTCAGCGTGCCGTTATGCCGCACAACGCCAAGGGATGCATCCTGAGTCATCTCAGTTCAGATTTGAGGTTACTGTATGTTATGGACTGCGTTATTTTTAAATATATTCTACATACACATGTACATTATGGATATACATATATTTAAAAACACACACACACACAGTTTCCTGATCTTGTGGAAAAAGTGGTTTAATTATGAAAAGAAAGACTTTCAAATTGTCTTCTGGGGTGGCTGAGATGGCTCAGTGGGTAAAGGTACGTGCTGTCGGGCTGGAGAGATGGCACAGAGGTTAAGAGCACTGGCTGTTCTTCCAGAGGCACTGAGTTCAATTCCCAGCAACCACATGGTGGCTCACAACCGTCTATAATGAGATCTGGTGACTTCTTCTGGCGTGCAGACACACGTGGGAGCAGAATACTGTATAATAGATAAATAAATAGTTAAAAAAAAAAAAAAAGGTACTTGCTGTCAAGCCCAGCTGATGATCAACATTCCATTGCCAGAGCTCACATGGTAGAAGGAAGGAGAGAGCTAACTTTCCTGAATTGTCTTCTGACCTCCAGCACAAGCACTGTGGCAGACATGTATGTACAAGTGTGTGTGTGTGTGTGTGTGTATACACAAGTGTGTGTGTATGCACATGCACAAATAAGCAAATAAATGAAGTAATAATCGTAATAAATCTTCTGGTGATACAGCTGCTGCACTCATGAATTCAGCGCAGCTGTTACCAGCACAGGAGTGGGTCCATCCGCATTTTATCGTGGATGGGGGAGGGGGTTATTAGACACCACAATTCCTGAGGGATTGTTGGCAGCTAATGGTTCTGGAGAAAGGGTGCTATTTGTTTCAGTGGTGTAGCCACCGAAAAGTTGCCCATTACTCTAGTAAATGACATCCCACCCACACTCATGCGAACAGCCATACTAAAACTCAGCAGGTCACACACACACAAAAGGCCAGAACGTAGGAGGAGTTCTAAAACAAAGGTTTCAGTGGAAACCAGGGTTAGAGGAAGCAATATAACATCATACACGTGTGTGTTGGTTAATGTTGGTCGACTTGACACAAACTAAAGTCACCTGTAGGAAGTAGCCTCAGTGGGGAATTACCTCCATCAGATCGGCCTGTTGGCATGTCTGCGTGGCACGTTCTTGATGGTTAATTGACGTGTTAGGGCCCCTCCCTCTGTGGTCGGTGCCACTCCTAAGACGGTTGGTCCTGGGAAGTGTAAGAGAGGCAGCTGGCCCTGTTCCTGGAAGGCAGCTGGTAAGCAGTGGCCCTCCACGCTCCCAGCATCTGCTCCTGCCTGAGTAACAGCCTGGATTTCCCTCAGTGATGGACTATGATTAGACTGTGTAACATAAATAAACCCTTTCTCCCCCACATTGCTTTGGGGGCAGTGTTTTATTAGAGCAACAACAACAACAACAACAAACAACAACAACAAACCAAACTAGAACAACACGTATGAAGATTTTGTAATGAAACCTATGTGCTGATAAAAGCATTTCAAAGAAAAATACATATCTTCAAGGATTATGATCAGGAAGGCTTGGTTTGTATACTCCTTTTTATGAACCTGTATACACTGGGTTATATAACAATGTCTCCGCTGAAAGTAATTACAAGTGGTAAGTGTGAGGAGCCTGTCTAGGCTGGTGGCCTGTGGAGGATCACCTCACTACCATTTGGTTCTTGCTTTCTTCCGCCCTTCACAGTCTCCTGCTGAGCAGGCATGGGACAATCAGGAAATGATTTGTCTTCGCATCTCTATTATTATTCCTGCCCTCTCACAGATGAATTGGCTCTTTCCAGGAATACTCAATGCTAGTTCCATAAACAATTACCTTTTGGCCCCAAATGCTCATGTTTTCTGAAACATTTGAAAACATTTCCTTTTGGGAATTTGAACCAAACCAACTTTGAAGTCCAAGGTTTTTGTAAAAAGATTAATTATTTACTTTGATTAGGGTTATGCACGCACGCTTGTGTACAGGTAGGTGCACTTGAGTGTAGATGCTTCCAGAGACTGGAAGGAGTGTCCAATCCCCTGGAGGTGGGCTTACAGGTGGTTGTGCTGACAGATATGAGTGCTGAAAAACAAGTACTTGAAATCTTAGCAAATTTTATTGATTTGTTGGTTGACAACAACCAATTTATTTTTAAAAATAAATTATTATAAAGAGACGATTTAGGGGCTCGAGTGATGGCTCAGTGGTTAAAAGCACTGCCTGCTCTTCCAAAGGACCTGGGTTCAATTCCCAGCACCCACATGGCAGCTCACAACTGTCTATAACTCCAAGACCTGACACCCCTACACTAACACATGCACATAAATTAAAATTAAATAAAATATTAAAAAAATAAAATAAGGAGATGATTTAAATGAAACTGAACAAAATAAAACCAGCACTCATCAAATCAGATCCTGTTCTATGAATGGGTTTTATAGCTAAATTGGCACAAACAGGAGTATTTATGACATATTGCTCTGCTAGGCGCCTTAAACGCATCTCTAAACTCTGCACTGGTTTCTCCTCCAGTATCACCAGTACAGGACTCTAAGGGACTTTTCCTTTCCTTTCCTTCTTCTTACCTTCCTTTCTTCTTTTTCTTTTCTATTCTCTTTTTCTCCTTTTTTCTTCCTTTTCTTTCTTTCTTTCTTTCTTTTTTTTTTTTTTACATATCTTTGATAAAACATTTAGTTGACTAAATACGATAGCTCCTATAGAAATCTTTAGACAAAGACACTATTTTCTGTACCACTGCACTCCAAGTTCGGGCTACAGTTAGAATTCTGAAATACTCAGCGGGAGGCATAATATGACAGTGAAGACTGGGTCAGGGTCCCTGTTAGACTGGATCAGGGTCCCCTTTAGACTGGATCAGGGTCCCCTTTAGACTGGGTCAAAGTCCCCGTTAGACGGGGTCAGGGTCCCTGTTAGACTGGGTCAGGGTCCCCGTTAGACTGGGTCAGGGTCCCTGTTAGACTAGACTGGATCAGGGTCCCCTTTAGACTGGGTCAAAGTCCCCATTAGACTGGGTCAGGGTCCCTGTTAGACTGGGTCAGGGTCCCTGTTAGACTGGGTCAGGGTCCCTGTTAGACTGGGTCAGGGTCCCTGTTAGACTGGGTCAGGGTCCCCGTTAGACTGGGTCAGGGTCCCTGTTAGAGTCCCAGCACTACTTTTGATGGTTTAAGCTGAGCAAGTGAGAACTTCTTTGAGCTCATTCTGTTCTGCAAAATGAAGGAATTGTCTAGACAGGTGCTGCCCACCAGGGCCTCATGCAGTGATGAGAGTAGTCTCTGTCCTGTACAGTTCAGTAGTCTCCAGTCACCTGAAATGAGGCTGATGTGACAAAGAAACCATTTAACTTTTTACCTAGTTCTAATTCACTCAATAGCCTCAGGTAGCTAATGACTACCCTACTGGACAGCAAAGGCCAAACTCACGTGACAGACATCTGAGCATCTTCTAAGCGTCACACCAGATGAAGGTAGGAAAGGTGGGTCACCACAATGTCTTTGTCCTCAAGGAGTTAGCATCAGGGAGAAATTATTGCTATTATATGCAGAATTCACCATGTACCCAAAGAAGAGAGCAGTGACCAGGGACACATCTTATCTATGTTCTAAAATTATATTCGTTAAACTCAACTAATATATGTTGAGTGCCTATTTTCTGTCCTGCTTTTTAACCAACTCTATTTCTAAGCATAGATCTATCCCCTAGAAAGAGTGCTCCCTAGCCAATACTATGAGCACTCTCATTTAATGATTGATGATGATTGGTTGAGTCATTCATTCAGTTCATTGTATTTTCTGTGTGGCAGGCACTTTGCTAGGTAGGCCTACATGAAAATAAAATTAAAACATGATCTCAGAGTTCTGAGGTTAACTACAGAATTTTTCTTTTCAGGAAATGATGTAGCAGATGATAGGCTCATTTTGGGACTATTACGAGATAGTGCTATTTCATATTTGAACCACCTAGAGCCCTTCAGCAGCATTATCTTGCATTAACAGTACAGAAGTAGAAACGAAAGAATTTATAAGTTTGCCCCCGAACAACCACTGACAAGGGACTGGGGAGATGGTTCAGTGTTTAAGAGTGTTTACTGTTTGTCAGAAAACCAGAGTTCAGATGCCAGCAACCACATCAGGCGACCCAGAAACTCAATGACCACCTATGATTTGTTCACTTCTTTGTGCAAATGCTTTAAAAGTTAGAAATAAAGTCTAGCCTCTCCGAGCCTGATATTTAAAACCCGGGATGGTGACCACAGTCTATAATCTCAATCTTATTTTCCTCTGGTATCACAGGACTTTTTTCTTATGTTTTAACTTCAATTCCTTTCTAACTTCCTGTCTTCCTGTCTCAGCAATGGCCTTGCTTGCTTCCTTGCCTTTGTAGATCTCATGCTTCCTCCAAGGCTCAAGGTCTAACTCAATGCCACATCCTCCACAAAGCCTTCTTGGACTGTTTATCTGGAAGTAACTGCTTCCTCCTCCTGTGTGGTCCTCTGCAGACTCATCTGTAAGTGCATCTTTTTCTTTCCCTATACTCAATGTTCTGGGGAGATCCTGCTCCTGGTTATTTTAAACTCTCTAATGGATTTCATAGTAATATTTTGGCCAACTAAAAAAAGAATAATTAAAGAGGTGGAGATGTGTACATCTAATAAATGTGAGGGGACATCACATCCATCTTCATGTGAAAGAGGACATCATCTAACACAGAAAAATACTGTACTTGATACTTTCGCTAGACACTACCAGCAAGAAAGAGCACACCGAACGAAAAGCAGTAAATACTTCTGTCCAAGCACCCTATAAAAGAATCTTTTCTGAAAATATCCCCCGAAAACAGTTTTCTAACTAGTATATTCTGTTACAAAGTTTATGAGTAGCTTTTAATGTGTGTGTGTGTGTGTGTGTGTGTGTGTGTGTGTGTGTAGAAGTGCACTGAGGACAGCATCTTGAATCTTTGCACTGTTAATAATCATGCGTGACTTGGTCACTTGTATTCAATGCTGTTTCCCTTATTACTTAAGCATATTTATGGTCTCAGATTGATGAGCTGGAGAAACGCTTCCTGTAACCTTAACTTGACCTTCCTTGTTAGTTGAGTGTTTGAAGTATATAGATTTTCTTACCTCATTCAAAATCTTTAACCAAGGGGACTCTCAAAATAGCACAAAGGATCTCTATTTATAACTACAGAAAGTTCTCACCCCAGGAAGGACTCAAGAAGGCTCTTTAAACATTCAAAATGAAGGACTTTTTAGATTAATCTTATATTGTTAATAAATTTAAAATCAATAGCTCAGAGACAATCACTGTCGTGGAATGAAAATACAGCTTCCCAGGTGGATTTTTTTCTAGAAGTATTTATTGCCTTCAGAATTTAAGATAAATGTAAAACAACAGTTCTTAGTAGATGTGTGCACAGTGGAGAGAGGCAGAACTGGAGACTCGAGGGTAGTAAGGAACAGCCTGGTGTAAGTAGCCAGTGATGCCACCTCAGGCCATGGTGAGGTCCTGTCCAGTCCTGCTACAAAGGGCCATGTCTGGATCTGTCGCCCTACAGCAGCAGGGGTCTGTTATCACCAGAGGGCACTCAGACATCCTTGGTCTGGGCTGCTGCCCAGGGTCATGTTGATGTCTGAGGGCTGTGCAGAACTGGCCTCACCTCTCTGCCTGAGCACTGGGGGTGAGCTGTTCCTAAGGCCTGAGAGCAGGGGAGCTGCTTCCTTGCCGGCTGCAGTACTTAGGAGAGCAGGCCCCACACCTCACCCAGGTGGCCCGGTTTGCAGGAGTTGTGGGTAAGCTGGTGAGAAGTCCTCTCGGCCCTCTCACCTATCAACCTCTGTGGTAGGTAGGAGAGCTGGTCTGTGGAGTGTGTGACAGGACTGGTCCTATAGATCCCAAGCTATAGGGTCTTCAGTACACAGGGCAACAACAGTACATCCGAGAGGAGTCCCAGTGAAGGCCCTGTGTTACTAGTGTAGCAGAAGCCATTGAACCAAAACAATGACTCATAACAATGAATATTTGCAAGCAAAGAAGTGTGGACAAAAGCACACACCACGGGACACACTATGGCTTCAATAATGAGGTTTTTTTCTCCTTTTGTGGGGAGGTTGCTTGGGTGAAGAGCGGGTGGTAGAGCATGGGGAGATGAGTGGGTTTGGGGGTGCATGGTGTGAAAGCTACAAAGAATCAGTAAAAAGTTTTAAAAAATATGTTTTACATGCAACCATCATCAAACCCCTACCCAGATCTAACCAAGGGACAGAACATTCTCCACAGTTAAGTGGAGACTGGGGACTAACTTTCACAGGATCTCTGGTGCCCCATATTTGGCCATGTCCCTTTGTTGGGGAGGCCCAATGGCACTCAGAGGAAGGATATCAGACTACCAAGAAGAGACTTGATACCCTAGCACCATATTCAGGGGGAGGAGGTCCCCCTTGGTCACAGTCATAGGGAAGGGGGATTGGGGTGAAAGTGGGAGGGAGGGAGGAATGGGAGGATGCATGGGATGGGATAGAAAATGAGATGTAATAGGAATTATTTTATCTTTCAATAAAAATGTGTTAAAAAATATGTTTTAAACAATGGTTTGTAAAAATGACTAGTTTTACTCTGGGACTAAATAGGTAGATGAGGAAGACTTGTTATAACAAATGAGGGCGTTTATAACATAAAATGTCTCAAGCAATTCTTTACTCTCTATTTATTATGGTTTCTCAATCTGAAATTACAGTGGCATATGCAATGTCTCTATCATTAGATTTCTTAATTTTATCCTTTTAAAAACATAAATACATAAATTAATTATACGAGTATGGCTGTTTTGCCTATATTTGTTTTTTGCGCCATGTGCATGTAGTGACCCCAGACACCAGAGGAGGGCGCCAGAACACCCAAGCCTGAAGTTCCAGATGGTTATGAGCAACCAACCATGTGGGTGCTGGGGGTTGGATCCTAGAAGAGCAGCCAGTGTTCCTAACCACTGAGCCATCTTTCCAGTCTCTAACATTCCTAATTTTTAATACTCTTTTAAATCATAAGGGCTATCTTTATAAACAGCTAGTTGGGGACTGTTTTGTTAACTGAGGGAGAAGGGGGACCCTTTCTTTTGGCACCTTTCAAATGCTGAGAGAGATGAGTGGTTGCACGTGGGAGAGGTGCTTGGCAAGTCCGTTTGCTTAGAAGAGACTGTGGCAGAATACTGATGGCTAAGACTTGAAGCAAAAACACCAGAGCAGTGATGTGAATTAAAAAAAAAAAAAAAAAAAAAAAGAAAGAAAATATTCTTTGCATATCTGGGAAAAGAAGCATCAATAAGTAACTGATTTGAAAACAAGTTTTGTCAAAAGTATCCAGTGTTTTGCCTTAACTTTCAGTTTTGTTTTTAGTGACGTCTTTAGCATGTGCTAATTAGCCAAGTACCTTAATTTGTAGAGCCTCTTTTTGGGCCACATTTGTCTGTCTTGCATTAATGTGACAAGCTTGGGCCAGAGCAAGACTGATGTACCTGTCTCCAGATAAGCGTCAGGAGTGAGGGGTGCATAGCTGTGTGCTCTAGAACATTTTAAATGTGGCCTGTTTGTGACCTCTTTGTGCCTGTGCTGTTTCCATGAGAGCCTGGTTCTGTAGGATCTGATTTGCTATGACTTTAAGGGTTCCTTTATAAGGTGGGACACATCCTTTCCTTTGCCTAGTTAGCTTCAACTCCAGAAAGTCTCGTTCTGCAATGAGAGCCATGTCAGCAAGCAGTTGTCAAACTCTAACTGTGTACCAGGCATGGGAACTACTTCATGGATTCATTGACTTAGATATTACGTTCAGTGAGTTAGGTCTTCCATCTTCCAGATGGACAAACTAAGGCACAGATGAGGCAACTCTTCCAAGGTTACTCAACACTAAGTAAAAGGAACTCTGGGGTTTCCTAAATTATGTCCAAAACTGTAAGTAAGGCTTCATGCTCACTTAAGAATTCATTTCATTTGTTTATTCATATATATATATTGAGAGAGGGAGAGAGAAAAGAAGAGAGAGAGAGGAGAGGAGAGGAGAGAGAGAGAGAGAGAGAGAGAGAGAGAGAGAGAAGAGAGAGAGAGAGAGAGAGAGAGAGAGAGAGAGAGAGAGAGAGAGAGAATTCCCACTCACCTTCAGCTCAAAGAGACAGGAGAGGACAAGGCAAGGTCCTGCATTCTGTGAAACTTACATTATGAAGTGAAGTGAGGCAGGGTTTAAACACAAATAACAAACAGGAACGTAGCTGATATTAAGCAGTGACAAACGCAATGAAGAAAAGCAAGACAGAATAAACCGGTGGCAGAAGCGGGGGACAGTGAGAGGAACAAGGTGTGTTTTTTGATAGGTTGGTCCAGAAAGGCTTCTAAGGAATAATAACGTTGTCTTCTATGGGCAGATGTGATGGGAGAGTATTCTAGGGGGAGCAGTGCCCAGCAGGTGGCAGGGATTGAGTATTGTTTTCAAGGAACAAAGAGAATAGAGGAAGCAGTTGAGGGAGTAGTTTAAAAACAAAAATAACAACAACAACAAAACAAAAAACAAAACAAAAGAAAATGAAGCCAGAGAGGTAGCCAGGAGCAGGAAGCCATGAAGAGCATCTATATTTTATTTTATGTTTTAGGAAGGTGTGCAAGGGTTTTGGACAAGGCTCTGGTGTTTCGTGATTGGTGTTTCATTTTTCACTTACTTTTCATTTCATGTTTTGTGGTGCTAGAGACTGTACTCAGGGCTTTGCTCGCTGGAGGGAAGTGCTTGTATTGCTGCAGCTGTCTCCTGAGCTCTGGCCCTCCACCCTCCACAGCATGGAGGTTTAATATTTTCGAAACTATCATTACCGAATCTGCCAATTAAGAACAAAAACTAAGTAGTATACAGAACTGCAGGTTTCTTTATTGGCGTTTTAGTACAGGCTCCCCTCCTCCCGTTCCTAGGACACTCTTTCCTCCCCAGGGCTTCTCCTTCCGCTTTGGTAGCATGCATTTTATTGCCCTCTCCTTCCCTTAATGCCTATGTTTTCATTTATTGGCAAGTTCATGGGTGTCAGATGCCCTGGAACTGGACTACAGGAGCTTGTTAGCCACCATGTTGGTGCTGGAACGGCGCCCAGGTCCGCTGCAAGGTGAGAAAGAGCTCTTTCGCTGCTAATCCAGCTCTCCAGCCCTAGAGCAGGTCTCAAAGAAGAAGATGCCTCAGGGGCTTAACCCAGGGAAGGGTTGGGTCTTAACCCAGGTAATGTTTCAACAAGGCCATTACTGGTGCCTTGACTACGCTGGGCACCTACCCCTTACCATTAACTGAGATCGCCTTCCTTTTGTGATCGTATACTCCTCTGAGCATCTGGAATCTTCTTATGAAGGTGATCAACCAAAAAAATAATGGAAGACGTTGCAGGATTCCACAGGCCAGTCCTCGAAGCTGTGTTCCCTTGGTTAGAGTGGTCAAATGGCTGCACCCAGCTACAGGGGATGCTGGGAAATGTGGTTCAATTATATGCCCAGGAGGAAAATAGAACAGCTTTAGCTAATAGTTTGGACCACTCTTTGGCTATATGAGCACAAATTAGTAAACGTGTGAGAAATGCTGTAAATTAAAGTAGTATGTACAAGTAAGAATGGGACAGAGGCTGGTAATGTTTAAACTGAGCCTTCCCAATAAAAAAGCAAAAAAAAAAAAAAGTGTGCAGAGGATATTGCATGAATGCGTGAATACGTATGCCCTGAGGATGGAGAGAGCATTTAGAATCCAAGACCCTAAAGAAGACTGGTGTGGCCGAGCGCAGGAAGAGTGGTATGGGATGAGGCTGGGCAGGCAGGCAGGCAAGGCGACATCCTAGACATGGAATGACGAGTATTTCTCAGAGGATATTAAAACAGGGCTCTTTCTGGCCCGCCTTCACTGGTAGGTCTCAATTACCTACGTATCCCACAGCAAGCGTTTGCTCCAGATCAGCAATAAAAACAATTACGGGAGAAACACAAAACTAAACCCGTGAGGCTGGGCGTGTGGCTCGGGGGCGAGTCCTCCTTACCCAGCGTGTGAGACTCGGGTTAGAGCCCTAGCAACAAACAAGCAAACACACAACTCCGAGGATCCTTGTCCCCCTGCCTGTTAGAGCTGCCCGCCTTGTGAGCTGAAGCTGAAGAAGAGTTTGGGAAGACTCCTAGGGAAAGAGTGCTTTTTGGTTGTGAGACTGAGGAATGGGCACAGTGCTTTTCCTTCGCCTCAGGCCTGGCGATGGAGACTATTGGGATCGATTGATCGTGTGGAGAGTTCGGCTGGTACCCTCTGAGTCACAGGGATGCTTGGGAAAATGGCTTACCGGGGTTCAATGAAGGAACTGCTTGGAAAGTAACAGCAGCCTTTCCCTGGAAGCCCAAAGGGATGAGCTTCTTGGTAGGACTACACACTTGGGGGCGTTTGAAAATGAATCGCACTCACGAGGCTTTCTACCCACAGCGAATGGCTTTAGCGGAAAGTGTCCCGCTACGGCTGAGGCTCTGCCACTTGCATGGAACATGCCAGACGAAGCTACAGACGAAAGCCCAAGCGGCTCCTAAATGGTCCTGACCAGCTGGGGTCCATGCCTTGGGACCTGGGTTAGGCTAGACCAGTCCAGCCTAGGCTATCAATAAATCCTGTCTCAGAAACGAGCTACCTTAATTTCTGGGCAGAGTGTATCAAAACTGCAGGACAGCTGTGCCTTTCGTGGGAGGCACTCTTGGCTCATATCTGCTTTCTTTCCACCCCTGGCTGGTCAAAGGTCAGTAGAGCGAATTTAGTGGAAGAAGAGCCAGAAGGCAGGAGATGGCTCCTACCACAGAAGCCACCAGTCCAAGCAAGTTTGAGAGGATTTTGGAGAGGAAGCATTCACTAAAAAGGAAGTTAAGGGTTTTGACTAACATGCCAGACTGGGCATTTTCACTATTGAAATGATACTACTGCATGGGGTGGGGGGTGGGGCCAGCAAAGGACTTGCCCTAAGGTTCTGAGAAAGAACATGTGTGTAGTGCTGACTTGAGCAGGCTAGGAAGAACAAAGCTGTTCTCTTTCTGTTTTAGGAGAGTGTCTATTCCCATATAGGACAACACAGCAAGCCTCGGGCTGCGCTGTTGAAATCAGACTAGAAAAACAGCAAAGGACCAGTTAGGGCCTGATTGTTGACTGTCACATCCTCAGTGAATTAGTCACTCTCTTGCTCCTATGACAAGATGCCTGACACCAGCGTGACAGCTTTATTTTGTCTCACGGTTCTGGGGTTTCAGTCTACTGGCCGGCTGCCGCAGGAAAAGGCAACGACAAAGTGGCTCACTTAATGGCCACCAAAAAGCAGAGTCCCAGAAAGAATGTCCCACCAAGGACTGAATGGTTCTTACACACTCCTGTCAGGTCCCCGTTCGGTATAATCCTTGTAGAAAACACCCTCGTAGACACACCCAGAAGTGTTCTTTACCAGTCTCTCCTGGTTGCTTCTCAGTTTAATCAAGTTTACAATCGTGGTTAACCACAAAGCTAGCTGTGTGACTCTGGCCAAGTTACTTAACTTCTCTGTGCGTTAGTTTCATCAGCTTGAAGTGGGAATGTACTAGACTCTCTTATGGAGTTGTAAGAGGACGAAACGCAGTAATCCGCATAAAGCACTTGAAGAGTGCCCGATCCGCAGTGAGAATTAGGAGGCTTTCGTTATTTGTATTTTAAAAATTATTATTTGCCGAATGTGAGATAAGACTGATTTGGGCTACCATTAGGCCACGGAATGTGAAAAGCTCACAATGTATTTTTGAGTCCTGGTCAGTAGGAAGTGGAAGGGAAAGGGAGGGAGAGGGAGGATGAGAATCACTCCCAGGCTTTTGGTTGGGATACCAGGATGGGTGGAGTCGAGGCTGAGGAGGGTGAGAGATGTGTGCTGGCCTCATAGTAACTCCTAGTTACAGACACCATTAAAAGGCTGTTTCCACAGCACTGGAAGATGTGAGGGCCGCAGGAGCAGAGTTCTGACATTTAAAATAGCTAAGAGAAGTGATCTTTCAGGATATTGTCTCACTATTTTAGAAAGTTGAGGGCCAGGGTAGTTAAGTTTATATATGACAATCAGGTTTTTCTTTCAGGGACCAAGAATGACTCGGGACAGTAGCCCTCAAGGGCTGATGATGGTGCGATATTAATTCCCAAACCGGGGCTGTAGAGCTGGCTCGGCTGTTAGGAGCACTGGCTGTTCTCGCAGAGGGCTTGTGTTGATTCCTACCACTCATGTCAGGTGGCTCACAGCCGCCAGTAATTCCAGCTCCAGGGAATCTGGTGCCACCTTTTGGCCTTCTTCATTGCTACCCCGCCCCCCACCCGCTCATGCATTCACACACACACACACACACACACACACACACACACACACTAAAAAAATCTCTGAAAAATTCTAACATTTATAACAGATATTTCTCCTTCCCTTCATCTTCTTCCTCCTTGTTTGTTTTGAGTGCTGGGCATTGAACCCACAACCTCATGCATGCCCCACTGCTGCAAAGCACTCTCCCAAATTTGTTAGTTATTAATAAGCATAATTAACAACATACATACCTCTGTCCATCAGGATCTGTTATATAATCTTTAGGCCATTTTCCAAAATCTAGTATTTTACAAATAATGTTTTTGGTCCTTTTTATAAAGAATCACCTTGGACAGCTTGTCACTTAACTTTGTTGCAATATGTGGATCTCTGTTGCCAGGGCGACACCCTTCTTCACATCCTAAAGATACGTTGGGCATACAAGAAGCTTTTGTTCTTTGGCACTGACTCCCTTTTTCTTTCTTGTCCTCTGGGCATACACATAAGTGTTGAGGACCCGGATTTCTCTTCTGCATCTTGACAGGGCCTGCCTGTATTCCCCTGCCTGGCTTGCTAGGGGCTGCGAGGGCATTTGTATCAGATGCCAGGGTTGACTGCTGAGTAAATGACTCAGCCCTTGGGTTTTGTAAAGACTGGAAAACCATCACAAAGACCTCTTTGTGGGTCTCATATGCTGTTATCGTTAGAGCTCTCTTGCCAGCTCTCTTTCTTGACAGCACTTCACAAGAAGCAGAGTCCTACAGGGCTCCATGAGAAGGGAGGAAGCCCCTTGAGCCCCTACCATCTGCCCCGCCCCCCTTCCCTCCCCTCTGCCTTGCTCCTGAGGCAGGAAGCATTGTTTTCCTGGAGAGGATCGAATCTACTGCTGTTTAGTGACAGATGCTTGCTTTGGCATGTTGTACTTGCTTTTGGCGATCCCATAGAAGGGCTAAGCTAACCCACGTGACCCAGTGGGGAGAAGATAAGGTCGAATGGTAAAATACTAGGTGAATTCTCTAGTAGCTGAGAGGTAGATAAAGAGAGAGCCCTGGCGTCCATATAGTGACTATTTTGGCTAATATAGGAATACTGTGAAGCCCATGTAGATATCTATCAGGAAGCAAAACCACCAAATGTTTGTCATTTCATCGGATTTTTTGGACAGGGTTTCTCAGGTGGCCCTAGGCTACTCTGGAACTTGCTATGTAGAGCAGGCTGGCCTCGAATTCAGAGATCTGCTTGTCCTTGCCTCCTCAGTGCTGGGATTAAAGGTGTGGACCACGTAGCAGAGGATGGTTTTGATCCATCAACCTCTGGGTTATGGGCCCGGCACATTTTCTCTGTGCCACTCGGCTACCTGCTTCAGCTGATCTTTTAGATAGACATGCGCTATGGTCTGAGTGTGAGCTGTCCCCGACAGCCTCATGCATCTGGTCCTCATGGTGGCACTGTTTTGTGAAGTTATCGACCAATAGGAAGTAGGATCTAGCAGGAGGCTGTAAATTCCTGAAGGCGGGCTCTTGGGACAATGGCATCCCTGGCTGCTTCCTTGTGAAGGGCCCTGCTACACGCCTGTCACCATGGTTGGAGTTGCTCTGCCATCTCCGTGTGACGGATTGCACCCTGAAAAGCATGCCCAATACAGCTTTAAGTTGTTCCTATCAGGTACGTTGTCATGATAGGAGAAAATCAGTCACATGGATGATAACTGGTATCTCTGGCTTTGAAAATATCCAAGGCCAATGATGTGTTATCATTGATGGCGTGGTACTCTGGAATATTGGATGTTTTCCTGCGAGGTAGAGAAAGCCTAGAAAATACCTTCCCCTAGTTTATATTATTGTGACTAATTACTGTTTACTGTCTGGGCACACTATGTGCAAGAATCACATTTCCTTTTTTATGGAGTCATAGAGAAACGGTTTTTGATGGCCACACTAAATAAACCCATCTTTCCTAATTTTGGAAATTTACTTAAAATGATTGCACATTTTTAAGTGGCTTTGTAATTTGTATCATGACTTTCAAATACAATTTCTGTTGTATATCTTTCCTTTGTCTTAAGGGGAAACATGTTCTCTTCATCAGGTCACTGGGCTATCAGTCCACAGACATTTTATCTTTTACGCAGACTGTATTGCCGCTTTCTTCTTGAAGGCATTATATTGGGACTGGCTGACTTCTGCTCCAGTTATATCTGGCCTGAAAACTTGCATACCTGACATCTGGAATTGCTTTGGAATAAACTCTGGGGCCATGCTCACTTCTGGTCTTTATTTTCCTCTTTGTTGGTTTGCGCCTCATGCCTTTGGAACATTCCAAAAGTTTCTTCAACGGAAAAAGCTGTTGGGAGAGGACATTTCTGAGTAGGTATAAATCTGAAAATGACTTTAGTGAGTCTTTGCATTGATTGAGTTGTGGACAGAACACATTCTAGAGTCGTGGACAGAAATACCTTTACAACTTTATGAGCACTAGTTAAAAAATTTTTAATGTTTAGTTATATATTTTTTAAAATTTATTTTTGAGAGAGGATCTCATTATGTCAATCAGGTTGACCTTAAACTAATAGAGATCCACCTGCCTCTGCCTCCTGGGTGCTGAGATTAAAGGCATGTGCCCAGCTTAATTTTTCTTCCTGATTCCATGTTGGTATTCTGGGTTGGCATTGTGTTGATTTTTCTGCTTACTTTCTTTTCTGAGATCTCATTGTTGATCATACTTAAGAATAGGACAGATCTAGGAAGGCTTAAGGAGATTCTGAATATTATGTTTATAGTCGATTTTCTCATGGGTGATGGGAAAGCTGTCCATAGGAGCTGCGTACATGGGAAGGGTGCTCATGGTAATGCTAATTACCCAAATAAACCTCCAAGTTTCAATGGCTTTTGAAATACATGTGCTTGTTCCTCCTTTGTATCATAGTTGAATGGAGTGTTCCCACTTGGTAGTGCTTTCTGACATCTGGAGACCGAGGCTTTTCCCATTAGGACTGCTAGTAGCTCCTTGGACCTTGGTGTCTTCTACTTCTGTCTGGTCATAAAGCAAACCCCCTTCCTTCCTTTTCTCCCTCTCTTTCTTCCCCTCCCTCCCTTCCTCCCTCCCTTCCTCCCTCCTTCCCCGCATCCTCCTCTTTTCTTACACTTTTTCTAGTGCCTCACATGCTAAGAATGAGTTCTATCACAGAGTCACTTTCCTGGCTCCACCCTTGCTTCCTCAAAAGCTTTGACCTGTAAATGTCACACATCGCATCTGCTCACTCCATGTAGTTGGATGTTACATGTGCATGTGACCAAGGCCAGAGAGTGAGGGTCCCATCCTGGTTGTCGCTTTTCAGAAACATTAGCACTAAGGAATGAGGAACACAGATTCTTGGGGGACGGCTAGCCTCTGCTTTCACAGGGACTTACTCATTGGCTGTCTGTGCTTTTCACTCATGATCCTGGAACCTTTTCGTTTGGTGGCCGTTGGGGCGGCGGCAGTGATGGTGCAGTTTCAGGACTCCAGAATGCAAGAACAGAGAGACATTTACTTGGGACATCTGTCCTAAGTACGTGCAAGTTTTCATTTAGGATATACGGTTTCTCTTCACTCCTTCGTCTTTACCTCACTTTCCCCTTCTCCTTTCCTTCTTGTCTTAGTCTTTCCAGTAGCTGGGATGACAGGAGTGCGGTGTCCACAGACAGCTCAGCTACTTAAAAACATTCATGGTTGCGAATAAGTTGGGCTAGTTGTTGGCTTAGCTTCCTCCTGTTCCTGAAAATACCTCAACTGAGTTGTGTTTTGGTATTCGCGCCTTCATTTTAACAAAACAGTTGGCAAACAGCTCCCTGTTGTTTCAGTTGCTTTAGGAACTTAGAAACCGTTCTATGCAATCTCCATTACTTAGTGATATATTTAAAAACAATTCATTGCCATAAAAAAATTGGCTCTCCCAAGGAGGGGATGCATTGCCTCCGTTTATGATGATAAGCTGATTATAGAATCACATGTGGCATAACGATGTTTTGGTTAACAACAGACAGACCTCACACACTCAACATAGCTAAATGAGATAGCCGATGTGTGTGGTGAACCGTACCACATCCAGGTTTGTGTGAGAACACTGTGATGTTTACATGGCAACGATGCTCAATCATGCTTTTTTCTCAATGTTTCACTTGCATTAAGTGACTCATGACTGTATTTCCCCCATCACCCGTGTTTTCGTGCCTTGATGTCTCTAGGGTACTATGAATCAGAATTAGATTAGAACTTGGCTCCCAAACTTCATTTGAATATAATCCTTAAGTGGGGACTGGCTAGTGGTGTTTTCTACAGGTGAAGAGTCAAGAAATGATTATTTTGTGGTTATAAATAAATACTATTTTCAATTCAGTGTGTAATAGAAATTTTAACAATTGGTCTATTTTTTTTTTAATAGCTTATAAAACAAAGTAAAACACACATTAGCTGGAAGAATACTTGAGATGTTCCCTGCCAACCTCTTTTTTTTTTTTTTTTAAGACAGGGTCTCTCTGTGTCTTAGCTATCCTGGACTTGCTTTGTAAACCAGGTTGGCCTCAAACTCACAGCGATCTGCCTTCCTCTGCCTCTCCCAGTGCATCACTGTATCTGACGCCTGCCAACCTTTTAATGAGGTAAAGGTGGATTTTTATAGATACAACTTTTTTTGACTCATAGTTAGGATTTTGCTGTATCATCCTTTCTACCTGAATCATTACTAATCCTCCAGGGTTAATACAAAATATATACTATTTGTAGACAGTGAGTAGCGTTAACTTCATATTGTATACAACATATATTAGTTATTTTGTAAGATACTTGGAAACCTCTGTAGAACAAGCAATGAATAATATGAATGCAAGAAATTAAAAATAAAATAGAATCTGAGTGAGTATGGTGGCACATGACTTTTATTCCATCACTTGGGAGGCAGAGACAGGGAACACTAGATGAATTTAGGGCCAGCCTGGTCTAAACAATGAGTTTCAGGTCAGCCAGGGATACACAACAAGAAGCCTGTCTCAATAAATAAGTATATAAATACATAAGTAAAAATAAAAACCCCACTTATTTGAGTATATGTATGGATGTATCTGTTCTAAAAAATAAAACACTCACTTGTCCATATTATTCTCATCAAGGAAAGCATTAGTTTCCTCTTTCATTATTTTCTTTGAAAATAATAAAATAGCCTTACTTCTGTGCTGGGTTTAATAATGGCTTTCCTAGCTGGGCTTGGTGGCACAGGCCAGTAATCCCAGCACCCGGGGAGGCAGACGCAGGTGGATCACTGTGAGTTTGAGGCCAGCCTAGTCTAAAGAGTGAGTCCAGGACAGGCAAGGCTGTCTCAAACAAACAAACAAACAAACAAACAAACAAACCCCCCCAAAACAAAACAACCCCTCCAAACAAACAAACAAACAAACAAAAAACCCAGAACAAAACAACAACAACAACAAGTTTTCTCAATACTCATGTCTACCCAAAACCTCGGGATTTAGTCTTACCTGAAAATAGAGTCTTTGAAGATGCAATCAGTTAGGATGAGGTGACAACGGATTAGAGTGAGCCCTAAATCCAGTGGTGAGATCTTGGGCATGTGAAGAGAGAGACACACACCAAGTGAGTGCCATGTGTGATGAAGGCAAAGATCAGAACAGTACAGCCACAACCCAAGGAGAGCCAGGATTTATGGCAGCCACGAGAGACCAGGGGAAGTTGAGGGGTACTTTCTCCCTCAGAGTCTAACAGGAACCGATTCCGACCGTCTTGATTTTGATCTTCTGGCCTCCTGAACTCTGAGAGTAAACTTCTGTTGTTTAAAATCACCCAGTTTCTGGTAAATTTCCATAGCATCCTGAGGATGCTTAATACAAAATTAAAACAAACAAAAACCCCCAACCAATCATAATGAAACCAAAAAACATTATTTTCCAAATACCCATAAGTTCAGGATCCAGTGGGTGCCCCACAAATAATGGCAATTGATGCCTTTCCAAGGTGAAAGTGAGCAGGAGAGAGGCTTCCAGGCCAACTTTAAAGAACACATTCTGATTAGGAAAGCTTTTCTTCTCTCTCAACATAATGGTTTAATATAAAACACTTGGCTGCAGTTGCATTTTGAAACCTTATGACCATGTGGATACTGTTTCTATGAAACATAGCCAAAGGGACTGATATAAACAAGGGTTATAAAATTCCATGCTGCAGAGATATGCTGCTCACAGAGAAATAACATGGGTTTTTTTTTTTTTATTCTTTCCACAGCTGTAGTTGGCTTGGTGTTCCTAGCAGTGGTTTTAACTTGATCATTAACTTGGAAATATACCAGTAAGACTAATAAACTACAACATTTGTGAGAAAGCTGATGCAACACGCCTCCTTGGTTGATCTGTTTTTATGATATTATAACAGAGGGGAAAAATACAACCGTAATAAGATTATTTTAAAATACACTTTGGCAAATCATGAATGCATTTTAGTCAGAAAAGACTTACATACTTTCTATATTTATAGCTAAGATATACCATTGATCCTGAGGGAAAAGTCATTGACTGAATCACATTTATAGAAAAATGTCTGCGTGGTGGTCCACAAAGGAATTCTTAGGCTATCGTGCTGATGCTTTGTTGCCCTCTAGTGTCCAAAGTGCAAAATTACACCTAGTCGACCTAAGTTGTTTCTAACAAGCAATAAAATTAAAAAATAAGAAATGATGTTGATTCTCTCGATCCACGAACATGGGAGGTCTTTCCATCTTCTGATATCCTCTTCTGTTTCTTTCTTTAGAGGATTCATTCCTCTCAGCATGCTGGACGCTGACATTTTTCATCCCCCATGTTCCAGCCCCAGGCGCCTCAGTTGCTGTTACCCCTCAGAACAGGAAGGCTTCCAGGACAGCATTGTAGAAAGCTTCTGATCTCAATTGGCCCAGCAAGCAGTTCAGACTGTCACACACCAGAATCCTATTAAGCCTGGAATTTCTCAACATTTGGAAGATGGACCACAAATGCTATCCCTGGCTTGCTTAACCATTTCCCCCAATTTTTTGGGACCCCTTCAAAGGGATTATTTGCCCTAAAATCAGCCTGAAGAAACCTTAAGAGAATGACCTCCCATTTCCTCTAAGCGGGGTTGGGTAGGTTTTGTTTGTTCTCTTGGTCGACAGATGCTTATTTTCTTCAGGAGTTGGTTATAAGTTATTATTGGTCTTATACAGAGAGAAAACTAGGTTGGACTGAGGGATGTCTCTCTTTTCCTTTATCTTTCTTTCATAGGTAAGGAGATAGGAGCTGAAAAGAAAGAGGATATAGAAATATAGATGGAGGATAGAACAAAAGGTAGATTATTGAATCTACTTCTCAGCTCAAGGCCTTAATTGTTACTCACAAAAAAACGTTATGTTTAATTCATTGGGATAGAATTTTGTATATTTATGCAAAAAATGCATAATTCTGATACATTGGTATAGAATTCAAATCTAAGATTATTCTTCACACACATTATATATATATATATATATATATATATATATTTCTACTCTAAAATGAGGTATTACACCCATACAACTCAATGATAGTACAAGGTTTACTTCTAGTACCTTGAAAGTGGTGCTGCAGCCTATTTAGGATAATTAAGTAATACAAGCTAATAGTTAGTAGAACAAATCATGGTCATGTCAAATACTAGTCTAATTTTATCGCAAGAATATATATCCTAGGTCTAACAGATGATTCTGTAGATATGTAAGGTAAAATAGTTAAATAAGGTCTTCAAAAGCCTCAGAGACCTACAGAATATGGCATTTAAATTTTAAAAAATTATTCTAAAGAGTCTTTGACAAGACAAGTTAACTCTTGGCAACACCCAGCTGACCTCAAAGAAGATGATGAGCATCAAAGAACCTCCTTATGGAGTTGGCTCCAAATGTGGCAAACAAGCCACTGGGCAAAACGTCCTCATTTCTTCCACAGACAGAATTCTGCCTTAAAAAACGGGCAAGCTTAGATGCAGACAGGGTCAGTGGTAAGCAAGTCCTCAATAGTTTCTGCCTCGCAGATATGTCTGTCAGATATATTGGGCTAGAAGGCTGAAGATGAGGCTCCAGTGTGATAGTGTTCAGGCAGCAAACTGTCTCAGTCATTTCTTCATTTTGGAAGCTGCTACCCTGCACTTCTGGCTAACTCTGGTAATTAAGTTTTATCCCTTCTCAAGTCTCTGATGAGGTTGAAGACCAGAGAGTTTAGTCTTAAATTTCAGCTTAGTTGTTTAGGAGTTAAGATGTTTTTAGGTCCGGATAAATGTTTAAAGTTGATAGAGATGAGATATGATAGATATTGATTTTCATTCAGAAACTTAGACCCAACAAGATAGGAAAGATGTTTACTTCAAGTTTGCCAAATACAAATAGCCAAATCACTATGAATGTAACATTTACATTCCTGATTGTCTCGTGGATCTTCCAGCTGCATGTAGTTTATTTTATTCATGTGTAATAATATAAATGTGTATGTTAAAAATAGGACAAAAATAAGAAATAATTGCTCATTTGCTAGGAATTCCGTTTAAAATAAAACAAATACTTTAAGTATACACAAAATATTGTCGCTGTGATCTCCATAATATTAGAGGACATCTAGATTGTTTCCAGGTTACAAATAAAGCTGCTATGAACATAGTTGGGCAAATGTCCTTGCTGTATGGTAGAACATCTTTCAGGTATACGCCCAGGAGTGGAATAGCTGGGTCTTTAGGTAGCACTATTCCCAATTTTCTGAGAAAGTGCCAGATTGATTTCCAAAGTGACTGTACAAATTTGCACTCCCACCAGCAATGGAGGAGTGTTCCCCTTTCTCCATATCCTTGCTAGCATGTGCTGTCACTTGAATTTTTGATCCCAGCCATTTGGATTGGGTAATATGGAATCTCAGAGTCATTTTGATTTGCATTTCCCTGATGACTAAGAAAGTTGAACATTTCTTAAAGTGTTTCTCAGACATTTGATATTCCATGGTTGAGAATTCTGTTTAGCTCTGTACCCCATTTTTAATTGGGTTATTTGGTTTGGTGGTGTTTAATTTCTTGAATTCTTTGTATATTTTGGATAGCAGCCTTTTGTTGGATGTAGGGTTGATGAAGATCTTTTCCCAGTCTGTAGGCTGTCATTTTGTTCTGTTGACAGTGGTTTTTTTTTTTGTTGTTGTTTTGTTTTTTTGTTTGTTTGTTTTACGGAGAAGCTTTTCAGTTTCATGAGGTCCCATTTACTAATTGTTGATTTTAGGGCCTGAGCTGTTGGTGTCCTGTCTCTTGTGCCAATGAGTTCAAATCTCCTCCCCACTTTTTCTTCTAACAGATTTATTATGTCTGGTTTTATATTGAGGTCCTTAATCCACTTGGACTTTAGTTTTGTGCAGGGTGACAGATATGGATCTATTTGCATTTTCTACATGTAGTCATCCAGTTAGACCAGCACCATTTGTTGAAGATGCTATCTTTTTTCCCATGTATGGATTTGGCTTCTTTGTCAAAAATCAAGTGTCCATAGATGTGTGGGTTTATTTCTGGGTCTTTAATTTGATTCCACAGATCAACCAGCTTATTCCTATGCCAGTACCATGCTGTTTTTATTACTGTTGCTCTATAATACAGCTTGAGATTAGGGATGGAGATTCCTCCGGAAGATCTTTTATTGTATAGGATTGTTTTAGCTATTCTGTTTCTTTTTTCCATATGAAGTTGAGAATTGATCTTTCAATGTCTGTAAAGAATTTTGTAGGAATTTTGATGGGAATTGAATTGAATCTGTAGATTGCTTTTGGTAAGATGGCCAACTGTACTATGACCTACGTGCATGGGAGATCTATCTTCTGACATCTTCAGTTGGTTTCTTTTAGAGACCTGAAGTTTTCATCATACACACTTTTCACTCGCTTTGCTAGAGCTACACCCAGATACTTTATATTATTTGTGGCGTTGTGAAGGGTGTAGTTTCTCTAATTTCTTTTTTTAGCCTGTTTGTCATTTGTATACAGCCGGGCTACTGATATTTTTGAGTTGATTTTGTATCCAGCCACTGTGCTGAAAGTGTTTATCAGTTTTGGGGGTCATTGATGTATACTACTGTATCATCCAGGAATAGTGATACTTTGTATCCCCTTGATCTCTTTTAGTTGTCTTATTGCTCTAGCTAGGACTATATTGAAGCAATACAGAGAGAGTGGACATAAGTTGAGGTCATTGATCTTGAGAGATATTAATGACCAGTGGTTATTGGTTCCTGTAGGCTTAATCAATATATATATATATATAAAATTTTTATTGAAAAATAAAATCATTCATATTACATCTCAATTGCTATCCCATCCCGTGCATCCTCCCATTCCTCCCTCCCTCTTTCACCCCATTCCCCTTTCCTATGACTGTGACTGATGGGGACCTCCTCCCCTTGAAGATGATGCTAGGGTATCAAGTTTCTTCTTGGTAGTCTGCTATCCTTCCTCTGAGTGCCATCAGGCCTCCCCATCAAGGGGACATGGCCAAATAAGTTAACTAATATATTTTATTAGCAACCTGGTGACCGAGCATATGTCACTTATAACCCGACTAACCAAAACAATAGGAAATGAGGATTAATGGACACAATAACAAAACTGTAAGGATATCAGTTCTGAGGAATGATTCTCCTGGTGCAACCTGCAGGATTTCTTCTGCTGAAACCTAGAGTAACCAAAGCCGAGAACCTCAGCAGGAACCGGAGCCCTGAAGCCTTCCCTCGAGCGGTTATCTCTAGGAGCGTCTTGAAGTGCAGCGATGAACAGCCAAAACTATTCTAAGTCTCCAAAAGGCCCCACCTCCAGTTCTGGGCTCATTTATATATCTCCTCCCAGAGTCTGTTCACAGGATCTTTTCAGCTGGCAACAATTAAGCTCCTGAATGAGGTGGTTGCTCTTCTAGTGAATTAACCTCACCTGTTCTCTCAGAAGACCGTTCCGATCCCACACTTGGAATCCCAAAACACAGGTTTATCTCTCCTTCAGGTTCTTTTTATTTTTTATTTTTTATGTCGGTAGTGGTAGAGTGTGTGTTTAAGCTTACTTTCTTTTAGTTTTGTGGGTGTGGAGTTATTTATTTCCTTTGTTTTCCTGGATAAAGTTATCTTCCTTGGTTTGGAGTTTTCCTTCTAGTATTTTATGTAGGGCTGGATTTCTAACTAGGTACTGTTTAAACTTGATTTTGCCATGGAATATCTTGTCTTCCCTATCTATGGTGATTGAAAGTTTGGCTGGGTATGTAAGGATCAGACAAACTCCATTTTGAAAAAGAAACTCCATTTTGTGTTAAACCTGGCCAAAGGCTGAACCTAGATTCCAGAAAAACCACAAAGTAGTCTAAACAGAAAAATATTCCCTAGCAACACAATCAGTTCACCTTGGGAAAGTCCAAATATACTCTCTGCGGGTCAAGCTGACCAGCAGGTGGTCTGGCACATAGCAACAACCAATTAGGAGAAGCCAGGCCAAAGTTTTTAATGCCTCCATGACTGCTTCAACCCATCTTTTCTGTAGGCTAACTTGCCCCTACACCTTTTACCCAACCACAAAATGCCAAGGTTTGTAACTCCCTGCTTGCAGCTTTTCTGCCCAAATGTCATCCAATCATATACTGTAAAACCCATTTCTTTGTCCAAAACCAATAAAAGCCCCTTTCAATTGAGACTTGAGGCCACTTCCTTGTATCTGCTGTGTCAGTGCATAGGAGGTATGTCCCAGGTTCGAACCTGTGATAATGACTTCCTTGCAATTGCATTTGGACTTGGCTCTTGGTTGGTCTGTTCAGGGAGTCTCTCAAAATTTGTGCATAACGTATGGTGCATTGGCTGGGAATCCCTGTGACGCTCAAGTCCCCTGACCCAATAGGAGTCTAAGCCTGTTGTAAGTATTGTGTTTGTTATTTGTTGTTTGTTGCTCTCAGTCTTACTTTCACTTTGTGGTCTTGAGATAATTGTGTACAGGTAGTGATCAAGTCAGCTGAGCGGACAGGCCAGAGGGCCAGGATCATAGGAGTCTGGAAGACATTCCAGATTCCTAGGGTGGGGACAGAGTGTGCCCCTTTGTGAAGAACCTAAGGTGGTTCATGTGTAGGAACAGGGTGAGCTGTTCCCGCAGCACAGTGTAGGGCCAGTATCCCATTTTCAATCTTCCTTCCAATCGGCTCTTGGGTGTGCACTTTCTGTTACTCTTGTCTTTTTCTGATGTTTATGTCTCTCTGTTGCTTTTTATCTGACTGAGACTTGGACAGACGATGGGACAGATTGCCTCTACCCCTCTAGATTTAATGACAAACTGTGACAATCCCCTTTCCCCTCACGATGGATAATTTTAAGAAAAAATTTTTTTTCTTTTTTTTTCAGGCTTTCTTTCTTTCTTTTCTTTCTTTTTTTAATATTAATTTATTCTTGTTACATCTCAATGGTAATCCCATCCCTTGTATCCTCCCATTCTTCCCTCCCTCCCATTTTCCCCTTACTCCCCTCCCCTATGACTGTGCCTGAGGGGGACTTCCTCCCCCTTTATATGCTCATAGGGTATCAAGTCTCTTCTTGGTAGCCTGCTATCCTTCCTCTGAGTGCCACCAGGTCTCCCCCTCGAGGGGACATGGTCATATATAAGGCACCAGAGTACATGTGAAAGTCATACCCCACTCTCCACTCAACTGTGGAGAATGTCCTGTCCATTGGCTAGATCTGGGTAGGGGTTTGAAGTTTACTGCCTGTATTGTCCTTGGCTGGTGCCATAGTTTGAGCGGGACCCCTGGGCCCAAATCTGCCTATCATAATGTTCTTCTTGTAGGTTTCTAGGAACCTCTGGATCCTTCTACTTTGCTATTCTCCCATGCTTCTCTCATCTAGAGTCCCAATAGGATGTCCTCCCCTCTGTCCCAGTTTCCTTGTAGGTGAAGACTTTCATGGGACATGCCCCTTGGGCTAGTATGCAGATATAAGTGAGTATATACCATTTGAGTCTTTCTGATTCTGGGTTAACTCACTCATTATGGTCATTTCTAGCTCAATCTATTTGTCCACAAGAAAATTTGTTTAAATACTATTTTATGTTTTATATTCTGGGGGAGGGGGAGAAAAAAGGCTAACGTCATCTGTTGGCCATTTCTAACTCATTTAAAAGATTTTCAAGAAAAAGAAACAGCAAAAACTGATAAATTAGCTCTGTCCTTGGAGCCAGGCTGGGAGTCTCCTGCCTAGATCAAACTGGCAATAAGCCCAGGGCTGCCTGAACTCCTAATGATGTGCACTGAACTCCAGCAAGCCCAGAATCCTCAACATGGTGAATGCAGGGCCACTACCCACAACAGGGAGAAATAGGTGGCTGAACCATGGGAGCTAATGGTGATGAGTCTTTCTGGGGACTGGGTGGTAAGCAGTGACCAAATGAAGCCACTGATAAGGTCCTTTTCAGTCCTGGTCACTCCATGGATTCCTTAGCAATGGGCTCTGCATAACTTTTACTATGGGGGTTGTGCATTTTCAACAGGGGCTTGTTTGCAGAAACATCCTAGGCAGGATACAAAACTCAGATAGTCCTAATTCTCTATTATCTTCTACAGGTTCTGACTTTAGCATTTAATATTTAGATGTAAGATTATTTTAAAATTATGCTAGAAAATTAATAAGAACTGTAATATGCTAACCAGGCAGGCAGCAAGATGCTCCTCCCTTAAAACAACAGTTAGAAAAAAAGTTTAGAAAGGTATATACTTACTTATAATTGAACACTAGCCCAAAAGGGGTGTCCCATGAAAGTATTCACTTACCAGGAGATTGGGATATATGTGGGGACCTCCTATTGGGACTCTAGGTGAGAGAAGTATGGGAGAATGGGGAAACAGAAGGATGCAGAGGGTCCTAGAAACCTACAAGAAGAACATCATGATGGGCGAATCTGGACCCAGGGGTCGTCTGCTCAAACTACTGCACCAACCAAGGACAATACATGCAGTAAATATTGAACCCCTACTCAAATCTAGCCAATCTATGGCTGTGTGGAGAATGTCACTGACTATCATGAACTCTGTTGCCCCATATTTGACCACTTCCCCTTGGTGGGGAGGCCTGGTGGCACTCAGAAAGAATAGGCAGGCTACCAAGATGAGACTTGATAGGCTGTGACCATATGGTGGGGGAGGAGGACCCCTTCTGTCACAGACCTAGGAGAGGGGAATAGGGTGAAAGCGGGAGGGAGGGAGGAACGGGAAGATACAAGTAAAGGGATAACAATTGAGATATAATTTGAATAAATTGATAAAAAAGAGAAAGTTTTGTTTATTTTACTACATGCTTGTTTCTGATTGGTTTTAAATGTATAAATTTATTATGTTCTGTATATCTTTGTTATAAATTATTGGATATTTGCTATAGCTAAAAACTTTAACATCTGTAACAAATAGTTAACTTAAGATCATAATTTAAGGCCGGAACCATTCTAAACAGCAAATGAAATGAACCAACTTAGGAATCAGATCTCCAATAGTACTAAACTTATAACAGATAAAATTTAAAACAATGTTTCTTTAATAAATGTATTGAAACTGCACCTCTAGCATATATCCGTGAACTCTTACCTAAGGATTTTATAATTTTCTTGTTGAATGTGATGTTTAAAATTTAAGTTCAAACTCTTGTTTAAAATATGAGTACATGTGTGTTTGTAACACAGATATCATGTGATTCAATCCTAGTTCAAAATATTCTTTATTTGGTGGTAAAATTTGAAGGTTATGAAATTTGATTCAGATTAGCAGACTACTATATTAGAGATTTTAAAAATGAGTGATTCTTTCTTCCATCTCTTGTACTCTGTTGGTGATGCTTGTGTCTGTAGAGCCTGTACTCTTCCCTAGTTTTTCATCTCCAGGATTGTCTCAGATTGCATTTTCTTCATTGCTTCTATTTCCATTTTTAAGTCTTGCATCCTTTCATTCATTTCCTTCTGTTTGATTGTAGCTTCCTGTCTTTCAATAATTTCTTTATGCGATTTGTTCAATTCTTTCATATTTTTCTTTGTGTAATCCTGTTCTAGTTTGAGGAATTTATTTTCCTCCTTTAAGGCCTCTATCATTTTTATAACCTCAGATTTGAAATCTTTCTCCTGTGTGTCAGATGTGATATTATCCTCAGGGCTTGTTATGGTGGTGGGACTGTAGGTTTCTGGTGGTGTCAAGTGGTCCTGGGAGTTGTTGCTTGTGTTCTTAAGCTGTGATGTCTCTGGTGTTAGCTGTTTTGGTGGTCTCTGATGGTCAGATGGTTTAGGGTAGGTTTAGACAATGGGGATTTGGTCTTGGCCCTACTCACTTTTGCTGAGATCACTGTCTCTTTGGCTTCCTGTTTATGACCCAGGAAGGCCAGGCACATCTATTGAGTTCACTATCTCTGTTGGGTCCCCTGATTGTGAACGAGGTAAAATGGGGAGCAGGCGGAAAGATACCGGAGCAGAGAGCTGCTCCAGTGGGCCAGCTTGCCTCCAGGAGTCGGAGGACAATGTGAGATCCTGATGGTTTAGCAAACCACAGCTCTCTCTGGACCCTGGAGGTCAGAAATTGCCATTCTCCAGGGTGTGCTGTAGCCAGTCCCTGGAGTGTTCCCATGCCTTCTGGGACTGGGGAACTTTCTGTGGGTTGGCCTGGGAACCTGAGGTCAGATGTACTTGTTTTCTAGGCTGTGTGGTCTCCAGTGAGCCGTCAGTCACAGACACTGGAGTTTCCACAGCCCACAGCTCTTTCTGGGCTCCAGAGGTACTGGTTTCATTTAAAATACTACATTTACTTTTAGAAGTGTCAAATTATTAATTCACGGTCATTTTGACTGAAATTTAACAAGGAACTTTTTTGCTTCTCTGTTATTCTGGAGAGGTGTGTATTAATAATGGAGACTTTTCTTGGCTAGAATTGGGATCATCCAAGGGAGACAGAAAACATCAGGGGTTTAAGATCTGAACTTATCTCTGTCATATATTCATTTGTTCAGTCTCAGGCTGAAATGAAGTTTCCACTGTTGTAGTAGTCTTGTCTCCTCCTGAGAGACTGTCCATCAGGTGAACTAAGTAGAGTAGATGCAGAGCCTCTGTGGAATATGTTAGGATGAATACATCTCACAGCATTTCTGACAGAATATCCTGTAGTGGTCCATTGCCACTATATACCTATATGCCCAAACCTGAGCTACATAGTGCAAGTGCACTGTTCTGAAAGCTGATGTGCTATCAGTCCATTGTCATAAACTAGTACTCACAGTGGCCGAACTGTTACCTAGTTTCTTTTGTACCACAACCTTCTGCATGATAACTGCCTCTGGTTCCTTCTTCTTCTTTTTCTTCTTCTTTTTCTTCTTCCTTCTTCTTCTTCTTCTTCTTCTTCTTCTTCTTCTTCTTTTTTTTTTCTTTTTTTCTTCTTCTTCTTTTTCTTCTTCTTTTTCTTCTTTTTCTTCTTCTTCTTCTTCTTCTTCTTCTTCTTCTTCTTCTTCTTCTTCTTCTTCTTCTTCTTCTTCTTCAAATTTCTGGTCCTTGATTTTCATCTTTCTGATTCTCTTTGCTGTGATCTATTCTTCTTTGAAGAAATAGAAGCCACTGGAACAGTCCTGTCTTCCACCATATATTCACAAGCTCTCACTGGGCCTTGCACATTTTTTTTTGGTGGCACTGGAAGAGTGTCTATAGCTAGTAACAGTAAAGGCATAACATTCCAGTAAACGTGGAGAACTGGGTTTTCTCAGGGCTATGGCTTTATCAAATGTACAAGGAAATGGAAGCAGGACCACAGACTGAAGGGATATGTAGGGTACTGATTAAGACGATGAAGAGCTACACTGTGTGATAGGGAAGAAGGTATGGTGCCCAGCTTGAGTGAAATTGAACTTCATTTCTTGAGTTTTTAAAAATATATTTTTAAAAATATATTTTGGAGGTTAGCCCTCTGTCAGATGTGGAATTAGTGAAAATCCTTTCCCATCCTGTAGGCTGCTATTTTGTCCTATTGATGGTGTCCTTTGCCTTACAGAAGCTTTTCAATTTTATGAGGTTCCGTTTAATTGTTGATATTAATGCCTGAGCTATTGGTGTTCAGGAAGTTGTCTCTTGTGCCACTGAGCTCAAGTCTATTCCCCACTTTCTCTTCCATCAGTTTCAATATATATGGTTTTATGTTAAGGTCTTTGATCCACTTTCATTTGAGTTTTGTGCCGTGTGATAGATAGGGAGCTATTTATATTCTTCTAAAAGCAGATATTGAGTTAGATCAGCACCATTGTTGAAGATGCTCTTTTTTCTATTGTATATTTCTGGGTTCTTTATAAAAAAAAAAACCAGGTGTCCATAGGTGTCTGGATTTATGTCTGTGTCTTTCATTCAATTCCATTGATCAACTTGTCTGTTTTTATGCCAATACCATGCAGGTTTTATTACTAAATCTCTGTAGTACAACTTGAAATCAAGGATGGTGATATCTCTAGTGGTTCTTTTGTTGTACAGGATTGTTCTGGCTATCTTGAGGCTTTTTGTTTTTCCATATGAAGTTGAGTATTGTCCTGTCTGGATGTGTAAAGAATTGTGTTGGAATTTCATTGGGGATGTCAATGACTCTGTAGATTGGTTTTGGTAAGATGGTCATTTTTACCCTGTTAATCCAACCAATTAATGAGCATGGGAGATCTTTCCATCTTTTGATATCTTCTTCAATTCTTTCTTCAAAGACTTGAAGTTTTTATTATACAAGTCTTTTTCTTGCTTTGTTAGAGTTACCCTAAGATATTTTATATTACTTGTGGCCATTGTGAAGGTCGTTGTTTCCTTGATTTCTTTCTCAGCCCATTTGTATAGTATGTACTATACAGTATATAGTATACAGTATATAGTAGGGCCACTGATTGTTTTGAGTTCCCATCCACACCCTCCCCCAGTCCACCCAAAAAAACTACTCTATTTCCCTTCCCAGGGAGATCCATGTGTTCCCCCCTTGAGCCCTCTTTACTTAGCCTCTCTGGGTCTGTGGATTGTAGTATGACTATCCTTTACTCAACAGCCAATATCTACTTATAAGTTTACACAGTCAATGTTTGTCTTTCTAGGTCCAGGTTACCTCAATCAGTGTGATTTTTTTTTTAGTTGCATAACTTGCCTGCAAATTTCATTGTCATTTTATTTTAAACAGCTGAGTAATACTTCATTGTGTAAATGCACCAAACTACCTTTATCCATTCTTTGGTCAAGGGACATGTAAGTTGTTTCCAGTTGTGTATTATGAATAAAGCTGCTACGAACTTAGACGAGCAAATGTCCTTGTGGTAGGAGGGAGTATTTGTCCAAAAGTGATATAACTAAAATAGATTGATTTCCATTTTTCTAAGGAACTGCTATATTGATCTGCATAGTGACTATTCAAATTTATATTCCCACTAGCAATGGAGGAGTGTTTCTCTTCTATCCAGACACCTAGCTGAAGGTGTATAGAAGCTATAGGAGTTCCCTGGTAGAATTTTGGGGATCACTTATGTATACTGTCATAATATCTGTGAGTAGTGATACTTGGATTTGTTACTTTTCAATTTGTATCCCATTGCTGTCTTTTAGTTGTCTTATTGCTTTAGCTAAATATTTAATTACTATATTGAATAAACATGGAGAGAATGGACAGCCTTGTCTTGTTCCTGATATCAGTGGATTTTTTCTTTGATGAGTATGAAGTATCCTTCCCCATATCTTACAATTATCTTTTAAAGGAAAATGGTCTTTAATAATTATAAATGCCAGCACTTACATTTTAAAAAGTTTTATTAACAGCTTTGTTTTATTGTTAATTTATGAATTTATTCAATGAAATAATTCATTTGGTCACATATTATAGCACTTAAGATGCATTTCAGTCTAGAGTGTACTAGATGTTGAGTGTCTAAGAGAGCAGGTTCAATGTTATATTAATACTTTTAGCATTTAGGAAAGTATTTGGTAAAAAACATATATGAGGTAAGTAACATCATAAAGCCGTGTGAACTGTGTAAAGTTTACCAAGGTCCAGGAATTACTTACTCAAGGTGATGAGGACAATTGATGACTGCATAGTACATGAATTAAACACAACGGTTTCAACAACTTCCTTTGCAGAAAAAATTGATGCCAGCCAAACCTAATGAGTCTCGATGGCAGCTCTTGTCAGTAGTGCCCAAATTATATAGAACTGTACAGCCCAGGCCTCAGCAGTAGTAAACAGTCTCCGAGAAGAGAGAGAAAAGAATCTGGACAACTTGACGTTATTAAAGCAGCGTAGGAAAGAGCAGACAAAGCCAAAATGGCCGCAGTCAGAATTAAATGTTGAAGAAGTGGTAAATGACAGTAGCTGGAAGGTGTTTAACAAATGCTGCTGAATTCAGGTCAAGCCTCCAAAGAATGAGTAGAGAGAGGTTTTTATTTTGTTTTAAAGACTTGGTCATATCAGCAGCTAAGCATGACAGACATCAGCAGGCCGAACGTCTGAGGATGGTGTCTGTAGCCCCATTTAGCCAAGACCTTAAGTCTCAGAATTCTAAAATAACCAATTGCTATTTTATACTGATTCTGTATAAAAATGTTTTTTAACTATTAAAATAATTTTCTTAAAAAAAAGAAACAAATAAGCTTCATTGTGTAAGATTTGGATTTGAACAAGTAAAAATAATTAACTTAAAAACACAGGTGTGTACGTGTGTGTGTGTGGGGGTGCTGGAAAATATATCAGCTGTTAAGAATTTTCATTGCTTTTCAGATGATCAGAGTTCGGTTCTCAGGCCTATAAGAGCTGATAACTCTAGGAGTAGGAGGTCCTACACCAACTCTTGGCTTGTGCTGGCAACACACACACACACACACACACACACACACACACACACACACACGGTATACACTTACACAGACACATATTTAAAAAAAAACTTTAAAAATGAAGAACTGGAAACAGTATACTCTGCTGCTAGCTTTCAAGGAATGTGATCAGAGGGCACAAAGCTTTACAGAAATTACTGCGTTATCTTTCTGTCCTTAAATGCATCGATGGCAATTCTTCAAGGCCTCACGATTGGATCTTGGGCTCACAAGGGAGCCTGTGAATGGGGACATAAGAAAGGGAAAGAGGAGAGGCAGAAGCTTGAAGTGTTCCCGAAGGCAAAGGAGAGATTTCGGGATGAGGAGCATGGCCAGTAGTGCGCACAGAAGACCTGGGTAAATAAATCAAAGCCTTTAAAGCATCCATCTACTTTTGTGATATTTGTTAGTTCTATAAGGCAGGTAGGTGGTGGCAGTAACGGCTAAACAAGACTCCAGTCTTTTTTTCTCTTGAGACAGGGTTTCTCTGTGGATCCCTACCAGGTTGGCCTTGAACTCAGAGATCTGTCAGCCTCTGCCTTCCGTGTGCTAGGATTAAAGGTGTGCTGCTCTACTGACCCGCTGAGACTATTTTAAGAAGAAAGTGAGAGATGAGGAAGAGGAACTAGGTTAGTAGGAAACCATTTTTTGGAGACAGCATCAGGGGACAGGTAGGACAGGCTCCTCCCTTTCTTCTTCAGACCGGGTAGGATATGTCCCTACTTGGTCCAGGTGCCTACCGGATGATCTTCCTTGGCATTTGGGGTGGCCGTAGGGCACCAGGTACAAAAAAAGATCACATTTACTCATCCTTCCAGGCCTCAGACTTCACTCAAACCCTGATTGTGAGAGACAGTAGTGAACGATCTGACAGAAACTCAGTCAAAATCGTTCTCAGGCCAAGGAACAGCTATGGCCCAGCACATAATGGCTGCTTTGAAAAGGTTGCCAATATGTTTCACCGAGCTGTACTATTCTTTGGAAAGAAGGCCACAGAAGAGAACCCCACTCTTAGACCATGGATCTTCTTCCTGGAAATTATGTGTGGGCCGATTTTGGACGCCCTGCTGCACTTTCCACGCCTCGCAGGACTTCACAATCACAACCTTCTGGGAGGATGGCTCTACGTCTGGAGCTCCCCTTCCGCCCCCCCATCCAACTTCCGGTGCGGAGGTCTGTCACGTGGTGCACAGCTCCCGGGTTCCTACCGGGCAGCGCTTCCGGTTCTTAAAGTTCTGCTGAGGAACCGTGGCGCTCGCGTCAAGTCTCAGGCGGTTGCAGAGGTGCGCCCAGACCTGCGGCCCTGGACTTCGCGGAGGCGGCAGGTGGTGCGGTGGCCTGGGGTCGCAGGCGGCTGCCCTCTCCTGCTGGGCAATGCTGCGCTGGCTACGGGGCTTCGTGCTGCCCCCTGCAGCCTGCCAGAGTAATATGCACAACATAGCCTATGAGATCCTCTTTGAAGACCTGGACCGCAATGGGGATGGCGTGGTGGACATCTTGGAGCTCAGGGAAGGACTGAAACACTGGAGTGCCGCATTTGGCAGTGACTCTGAGAAGGTGAGCCACCAATAAAGAGTATGTGGCACTGGGAATGTTGGAAAGACGTTTCACAGAGCTCGGAGCCAACCTGTTGCCCTGCCCTTTCTAGAATTTTCCAGAGCTTGTGGAGTAGGAGTGGAATTCCCTTTTATTCTTCATGCATAATAACATAGCCCAGTGAAACATGTTGCCAACGTTCTCAAAACAGTCATTATCTGTAGTGAGAAGACCGTCTGGGCTTTTGAAGAAGATTCTGGGGTTCTGAACATTTCCTCTCCATAATGGTCAGGACTGTGTTAACCTTTGTCCGAAGTAAACCTGTTTTTTTCCCAAGAGGCTTTCAGCCTAGGGAACCTTGGCTCAGGATCTTCTACAAACTATAAACAGATGAGTAGCCCAGAGCTAGTGTCTTCTTGACTCAACAGTACCCAAATCTAAGGCGAGTCAACAGACTTACATTTTCCTAGTGTCTTTCATAGACTAGAATTGCTTTCCTTTTCTCGAATGGCCACCACCCCTGTGGCCCCTTCCTAGTTCCCTTGTCTCCAGGTACTCCAAGTTAAATACACAAATATAAAGATTTGTAGCTTGATCTACCTGTGAGAGGATAATCTTTCCGGTCTGTGTTAACAAAGTATTTTTTTTTTTCTTTTTTAAAGTTCCATCTATTTACCTGCATGGTTTGAGTTCATTTTTTTTTCCTGAGTAAAATTTAATTGTGTATATGTACCGCATTTTCATTTTCCATTCATCAATCGATGGGCATCGAGGCTGAACATAACCAAACAGGAATTTCTATGGTATAAAGAGATAAAGTCCGCTGGGAATATACACCCGTGAGTAGTAGAACTGGGTCATATGGTAGATCTATTTCTAGCTTTTTGAGGACCCTCCCCTGATACTGATTTCCACCCTGTTTGCTTTACTTTTCACTCGCACCAGTAGCAAATGAGGGTTCCCTTTCCCTCTCACTGTCACCAGCACTTATGACCTGCTTTCTTGATGATAGTCATTCTGACTGGGGTACAGTGAATTCTTAGTGTCATTTTGATTTCCATTTACTTGGTAGCTAAAGATGTTAAACAAGAATATGGTATCTTAGCCGCTTGCATTTCTTGTTTTGAGAACTCTCTGTTCAGTTCTTTAGCGTATTTTTAAAATGGCCTTGTTTGGTTTCTTGAGCTCTTTATATATTCTAGACATTGCTCTTCCTTAGCTGGCGAAGATATATACATCAATATCTGTATGTGTATATTGTTCTGTAGGCTGCTTCTTTAGTTAACACTTCACAGTAAGAGCCTTTTAATTTCGTGAAGTCCGTTTGTCGGTCATTGGCCCTGTTTCCTTCATGAGGGATCCTATTCGGGAAGTCCTGGCTCTAGCCTGTGTCCTAAAGTGTGCTTCCTGCTCTGTCCTCTAGAAGCTCCAGTTTCACATCTGACACTGAGATCTTTGATCCATTTGGGATTGCTTTTTACACATGGTGAGAGATAAAGATCGAATGAAATTCTTCATGTGGCTGTATCTATTGGAAGTGCTGCTCTTGCAGGGGCACAGAATGGAGACCCTAGACGGGCACTGTGTGGCTTTCTCTTTGCAGCTGGAGTCCTGGATCCCAGGCTCTTCAGAATCCTTAATTCCTTGTATTGCTGCTTATGTGTTTGAGGAGGTAGTCTATTCGTCTGGCCTGCATGTTTTTGTATTTCGTCCCTGTTATATATCCGCTATTTAGTTTAGCCTATGATTGTGGAATGGCCAAGTGATGACTGGGTAAGGAGAGCTTGTTGTATGGTCTCTGCTGATTGGCTGGGCTGCTGACTTGCTCATATGCTCGGCAGTGCTTCTGGCTACAAGTGTAAGTGGCTTCTAGCTCTGCCAGTTATGTAGCTGTTGCAGGCTTCCTTCTAAATCTTAGGGGTTCCAAGAACATGGATGTTCTGTCCTGTGTATGGTCGATAGTCATGCTTTCTGGTACGTGTGCGTGTGGTGGGAGGAGCTGAAGCCCTTTATGCCATGGCATTGTTAACATCACTCTTAAAATTAATTAAAAAAAATGAAACTTTATATCTCTGCCATAGGTTGAAAACTAGTAGATTATAAATAAGCATAAAATAGATGTTTTAAAGTTGGTGTTTTAGTCTGGCGTGGTAGTGCATGCCTGTAATCCCAGCACCTGGGAAGGTAGAGGTAGGCAGATCTCTGTGAGTTCAAGGCCAGCCTGGTCTACAAATTGAGTCCAGGACAGCCAGGGCTACACAGAGAAACTCGGTCTTGAAAAAAACAAAACAAAACAAAACAAAAAAACCCCCCAAAAAACAAAAAAACAAAGATTAAAAAAAAAAGTTGGTATTTTAAAATTCTGTTGGGATACTATATTACCTGGTGAAGTTGAGACATCCACTGTGGTGTGTTTTTCTTTAAGAATTTGGCAAGTTTTGAGGCATGTTAGAATACTATAGACATTTCCCATGATATAGTCAGGTGTGAATGAGGCTGGAAACAAAGACAGATTTTCTCAAACTGGGATTTAATGCTGTTGTCACGTGAACACCATACATGTCCTGCTTATTGGGAAGAAACAATGTGAACTATTAATTTGAGATAATATTTGGAGCATATAAATCTCATGATTTCTTCCCTCTTTACCTCATCTTCCACTTTTCTTCCATGCATTCTTGTCTTTAGCATTGGATAAAGCTGAAATGAACTTGAAATGAAATATTTATAACTTGCTTATAAACAAATGCTCAAAAAAATCTGATTTGTGGGGCTGGAGAGATGGCTCAGAGGTTAAGAGCACCGTTTGCTCTTCCAGTGGTCCTGAGTTCAATTCCCAGCAACCACATGGTGGCTCACAACCATCTGTAATGACATCCAATGCACATGCAGGCAGAATACTGTATAAAAAATAAATCTTAAAAAAAAGAAATCTGTTTCTTATCATCAGCATTATTATTGCTGGGTTTTTATAATTAATACCAGTTCTACTGCTATGCAGATATTTCACATATTATTGAAATATCCACACCTGCTTTTATCTTTCTGGCAAATGTTTTTCCATGTGAATCTCAGCTCAGCAGCCTACCTCTGTGAAGCCTCTCTGGAGCTTTCAGCATTCTAACCTCATTTAATATCTGAAAGCTTGCTGTGCCTCAGCTTCATTGAATGATTTCACAGACCATATTGCCTTTGGTTACTAGAGTCATCTCTCATAGTCTATACTTTGCTTCATCCTAGAGAATGTAACTTTTGTCTTTTCATTCCCAGCGGTGTGTGGTGTATAGTTTGTGATGTACAGTGTGTGTTGTGTAGTATGCAGTGTGTGGTATGTGCTGTGTACCATGTGCAGTGTGTACTGTGTGGTGTGCTGTGTGTATTGTGTGGTGTGCTTTGTGTATTGTGTGGTGTTCTGCGTTCAATGTGTGATGTGCTGTGTGTATTGTGTGGTGTGCAGTCTACGGTGCATGCAGTGTTCAGTGTGTGGTGTGCGATGTGCAGTATTTGGTGTGCTGTGTGTATTATGTGGTGTGCAGTCTGTGATGTATGCAGTATTCAGTGTGTGCTGTGCAGGGTGATCCAGTTTTCAGCTTATAACATTTATTTTCAAACTCAGTAAACGCTACACATGAATTATCTAATCTAGTAAAGGTCTCTATATTTTATACTTTATGCTAGACATTGATGGTGCAAAATGAATAATATATGGCCAATGCATTTTAATCTGTTAGGAATATATAATATAATTTTTATATATTATTAATTGTTTTTGAAAAACTTTTTTTTACATGTCTAAGTGTTTTGCCTGCATTTATGTAAGTACACTGTGCTTCTGTTTTGTGCCTATGGAGTCCAGAGAGGGTGCTGCATCCCTTGGAACTGGAGTTACAGGTGGTTAAAAGCTGCCATGTGGGTACTGGGAACTGAACCCAGGTCCCCTAGAAGAGCAGCAGGTGTTCTTAACTGCTGAGCCATCTCTCCAGCCCTTTCTGTTGATTTTTTCATGTTAAGAAGCTTAAGGACTTAGCAAGACTTAAGCATACCTGCTTACCTCACAAGGCTAGGTCTCAAACCATTTATCTGGGGAATGTTCTAGAATTTCATGTTTATCACATTTAGTAGACAGATTTTTGTCTATGATGGAAAAAGCTATATATCTTAGTATTTTAAACCCTTGTCTTGGGTGCCTGAAGTATTTAGTAATATGGTTCATATTTATTTGAGATTGCATGATGGCTGATGACTTCAGCAGTGCATGCATTTGAGAAAGTGAATCACTCAATGTGTGTAGGCTTGCACTAATGACTTAACACTAGGTGATGGGTACTTGCGGAGACCACAGCTAATATGAGTAAAATGTATAAATGTTAACATGGCGGCATGGCTTTACATAGGATTGTTGCAATGATTTTTTTTCTCCTGTAGGACATCCTTGAGGCTGCAGATTCCAATGCTGACTTCACAATGGATTTTGAAGAATTTGTGCAGTACCTTCAAGACCATGAGAAGAGAATGAAACTGGCATTCAGTAGTCTGGACAAGAATAATGATGGTGTGTGTATGCCTTACTTACAGTTAACTTGATTTGAGAACGTGCTGGTACTACTGAGTACCTTTCCTAGCCTTTGATTTACTCCTACTGATAGATCCAACTTACTATCTAGCAATACTCTTTAAATTACTGAGAAGTATATGATAGATGTCCTTGGGTTTCTATTGCTGTGCCAGAGAAGCTGCTTGCTGCAGTGGGCAGTGGTTAATGCAGACTCATAACCGCTTGGGTTGCCGAGAGTACAGGATGGTAGGATGCTTGGCTACAAATAGGTCCTCTGTGTTACCCTCTGTGGAAGAGATAAGCAGAAAGAACAGAAACTCTGGGGCATGGCGTGATGTGCTGATGGCATTGCTGTTCTATTCATGAACTCACAATCGCTGTGGCTACCTGCACAAGAGCTGCACGTGATTGAGGCTGCCAACCTTTCGTCATGAACGCCCCATCTCTCCTTTAGGTGTTGAGGGTGTTTTCAGTGATGTAATTCCTGAAAAGCTGCCCATGCTCCCGTAAATAGCCTCCTACTCGTGGTCTCACAAAAAACCGTAATAAAACTAAGCCTGTCACAGTAAAAAAGACATAGCAAATCCGAGGAAGGACTGGGAAGAAAAAATGGTTTCATTGGGAGGTGGGGGGGTGGTGGTGGTTAGAGAGGGCATAATGAGGCATTAAATTACTATAATTTACTATCTACATATATGAAACCAGCAAAGAAGAAAAATGGCAAGAGCAACTGAAAGGAGAAAGGGTTATTTTGGCTCACAGTTGAAGGAAGCAGTCCATCTTTGTAGGCAAGTCAAAGCGGCAGGAGCCTGAAGCAGTTGGCTGACAGAGAGATGAATGAATTCTAGCACCCATTTTGCTTTCTCTAGTTTATGTAGTTTATGAGTCCAGCCAGGGAATGCCCACCCATACTGGGCAAGATTTCCCTTCTCAGTTAATGCAGTCAGGATCACCCCCAGGTGTGCACCAAGGGTATCTCCCGGGTGATTCTAGGACCATCCCATCTGCTGTTTAGAGATCATTTTTTCACATTTTGATCAGTTTCATTATTCCATATAGACTTTGGTTCTTTCTTGTTTTCTCTTAAATGAAATTGCAGTCACATATGTATAGTTTTAAAGTTAGATTGTGCTTTCATTTCTTTTGTAAACATAGTTTAGTGGCTGGGAAACAGTTCAGTTGTGTGACTGTCCTGTAAAGAATGAACACATATTCTACAGAGACATTTATGCCCCTGTTCCCTTTGGCTGTCAGATTGTGGAAACAATGGCTCCCAGGACAGTGGAATTGCCTCAGGAGTGTTACACTGGGAGAAGGAAAAGGCTGGCTTGGTTCCAGCCAGAAGGGGACATTTTCTCCTGGAAAGAGATTTCACACAAGTCTACCAACCTGTCATACTGCCATAAAGGAGAGGCTGGAGCTGGGACAGTAGTGATGGGTGACCTTCACCAGGGCTACTTCACTCTTCATACCTCTACCTCTCTGCTTAAACCTGAACCATGTGTGAAGATGACCCTGGTGGGTGAGGCGTCACTGGACCTTCCTGTTCTTCCTAATATGGCCATACTTAACAACCCTTTTCTGGTTTTCACCATTTTATCTTTTTAAAAGTTTATTATTTCTGATTTATTTTAATTTTTTGGTGTGTGTATGTGTGTAGTCCAGTGTGGCTTATTAGACCCTAATAACTTTGTTATCAGTGTGTGAATCATCTAATCATTCTTATATTGTCAGCTATTTAGGATAGTTCTGATGTTTTATAAACAGTAACACAATCATTATCCATGAAGATTTGCAGACCTGTTATACTCTGGTTAATTAGATCTGGCCATTTGCTGTCTTAAGATAGATATATTCTAGTGCTGTTGTGGAATTTTATTCTGTTTTTGACTGTCACCACCATGATCATTTGTAAAGCTGAAAACCCTCAGATAATTAATGAAGTTATAATGCCTTTAGGAAAATACAGTGTTTCTATTATCTCGGTTGGGATGATTGATCTTGGTTATCAACTTGAATTAATTTATAGTCTACTAAGGGACACACCTCTGGGCAGGACACCCTTCTGTGAGGGTACTTTTTGGAAGGATTAACTGAGGGTGGGGTGGGGAATGGGAGTATGGTGTGTGGGATGGGTTGGTGTGTGGGTAGAGGGATTGTGGGGTAGACAGTCCCCCAGAGTGATCAGCACTCTTTAGCAATATCCCAACTATAAAGGGGTCTAAGGTAAAAGAAGTTCTATTTTTGCCTGCCTACTTTTGCTCCTTGTGAATTCCCCTAATCTTGTTACTGCTACTGCTACTACCATACTTGGAACTCCTACCGTACTGACCTTGGAAACCAACTTCTTTGGCCTTTATGGTGGTTTGAATGAGAACAGCCCCTTTAAAGCTCATATGTATAAATACTTGGTCCTCAGTTGGTAGAAGTGTTTGAGATGGATTAGGAAGTGTGGCCTGGTTGGAGAAGGTGTTTTTTAACTCATTATAGGCCTTAGGACTTGTCTCATTTCTAGTGTGCTCTCTGTCTCTTACTTGTGGATCAAGATGTGAGATCTCAGCTGGTCCTGCCACCATGCCTTTGCTCCATCATCATGGACTCCAACCTTTGAAGTCAAAAGCCTTATTAAACACTTTCTATTGTAAGTTGCTGTGGCCAAAGTGTTTTATCACAGCAACAGAAAAGTAAGACAGCCTTCAAAAATGAACTGAAGACCAGTGACTCCAGAAATCCTCTAGGCCTTCAGCTCTCACATGGAGCTGAGAAGCTATCCAGACTCCCAAAGACTGAGCATCTGTGAAGTTTTCAGCCTCTCCAATGTACAGACAGCCACTGTTGGACTACCCAGCACATGTTGTAAACTAATGTAATAAATTTCTTTTGTAATATATGTTTATCCCATTGATTTTGTTCCTTTAGAGAACCTCTGCTAATACATCTGTTAATAAACCATGTTAGTAAAAAAGGCTCCTGAGGCAAATAAGTTTCACACCAAGAAGAAATCCCCAAATTCCCAAGTTGGTATATCATACAATAGGTCTTGACAAGTCAAGCAGGAATATTATAGCTCAGCCTCGACCTTCATAGATACCATTCTAGAAGCATTCTCATTTACCCTCTACTGGCTTCACTGCTTTGAGTAGCCCAGTTGTAGCAGCAGGTACAATTATCATGAGGGCTACTACCCACCACCCAGAGTGCAAGGCTCAGGCCCTAGCAGCCCAGCCCCTCAGAGTGCTGCCTTCATCTGTCCACCCTGGGTTGCTGTCTTAGTCTCTTTATTGCACATGTCATGGTAATCTCCTTTGTGTAGAGTTTGGCCAAGGCAGCTGAAAGTGAGAAAGGGAATACTGTACTTGTTATGGGCTGTGTCCTTTACAGTACTTCATTTTTGACTCTCTCAGTCACCTCTCTGTTGTATTTTGCTTGTAACCCTTTGGCTTACATACATTTAGCACAATGTAATATACTTTACAGAAGTGGCATGTTGCTAACTGATTGTACTACTAGAGTTCCTAATGTAAAATATTTCAAAAATATTAATACTTTCATATAAAATTGCCAAGTTCTTGGGGGAGTTTATCAATCTTTGAACTAATTTATATTTAGTATAGAAATTGTGTTGGATAATATATCAGTTTGACACGAACTAAAGTCATCTGAGAGGAGGGAACCTCTATTGAGAAAATGCCTCCATAAGACTGGGCTACAGGCAAGCCTACAGAAAATTTTAAAGAAATTTATTTATTTATTCACTTTACATCCTGATTGAAGCCCCCCCTCTTCTCCTCCCAGTCCCACCTTCATATCCTCTTCCCCTTCTCCCCTTTCCTCAGAAAAGGGGAGCCCCCCCTCCCCGTACCAACCCACCCTGGCACATCAAGTTGCATCAGGACCAAGCACATCCTCTTCCACGGAGGCCAAACAAGGCAGCCTAGCTAGGGGAAAGTGATCCAAAAGCAGGCAACAGAGTCTATGGCAGAGACTGCCTCCACTCCACTTGCTAGGGGACCCACATGAAGACTAAACTGCCTATCCGCTACATATGTATAGGGGGCCTAGGTTCAGTCCACGCATGCTCTTTAGTTGGTGGTTCTCTCTCTGTGAGCCTCTATGGGCCTAGGTTAGTTGACTCTGTTGGTCTTCTTGTGGAGTTTTTGTCCTCTTTAGGTCCTTCCACTATTCCACAAGACTCCCTAAACTCCACCTAATGTTTAGCTCTGGGTCTCAGCATCTGTTTCAGTTCGCTGTTCCTAGAGGACTGTTATGCTAGGCTCCTGTCTGCACACATGACAGAGTATCATTAACAGTGTCAGGGGTTGGCTCTCTACGATGGGGTGGGTCTCAGGTTGGGGCAGTCACTGGTTGGCCATTCCCTCAATCTCTGTTCCATCTTTATTCCTGCACATCTTGTAGGCAGGGTAAATTTTGGGTTGAAAGTTTTGTGAGTAGGTTGGTGTCCTCCTCCCTCCACTGAAAGTCCTGCCTGGCTAGGAGGTGGCCACTTCAGTCTCTATGTCTCCCCATGCTAGGAATCTCAGCTAGAGTCACTTCCATATTTTCCCAGGAGCCTACCCTGTTTCAGGTCTCCACCTTGTCCCAGAGATGCCCTCCTACCTATTGGTTTCCCTTCTTTTTCTCAGACCTCTCATCTTCCACCTCCACTCTCCCCACATCTGATCCCCACTCTTGTTTCTCTCCCCACACCCTCTCCCAACCAGCACCCTCTCTTCATCCATTTCCATTGGCATAACATTTTCTTAATTAGTGATTGATAGGGAAGGACCCAGTGCATTGTGGGTGGTGCCGTTCCTGAACTGGTGATGCTAAGTTCTATAAGAAAGGAGGCTGAGTAAACCATGGGGAGCAATCCAATAAGCAGCACTCCTCTATGGCTTCTGCATCAGCTCTTGGCTCCAGGTTCCTGCTCTGCTTGAGTTCCTGCCCTCACTACTTTTGATGATAAACTGTTACATGGAACTGTGAGTGAAGTAACCCCTTTCTTCCCAAGTTGCATTTGATCATGGCACTTCATTACAGCAATAGTAACCCTAGTGAAGATGATGTTTTTACATAGCAGATTAGCACTTGTAAAAAAAAAAAATACTGTATTTAAAGACGAGCCTTTGTTAAGTGAGCATTAGAACATATCATCTGAAGAAAGTTTGGCCAGTAAACACCCTTGTCTGGAGCTTGGAACACTTGAGCCTTGTAAAGAAAAATGAGACTATATGAAAAAGAGTCTTTGTTGATGGATTAAGTAGCACCTCACATGTATATAGTTTTTCATATTTCTCTAAGTGGTTATACAAGTGAAAAGTATGACTAAATTTATGGTAGCATTTTGATGTATTTTTAAATCAGGAGAAACTCAAGTTGATAGAAAGGATGCCATAAACATCTAAGAATGATCAGGCCCAGGGAGACGGCTCATCGGGAAAGGTGCCTGATCCTACAGTGAAAGAGTAGGACCTATTCTTGAACTTGTCTTTTGACTTCCACATACACACTGTGGCACTTGGATATGCCTATGAACTGCAACAATGACCAGCAAGGCACAACAACCTTAAGGGTACAGTAGTGACACACATACTTTGGAGGTCGCCAACAACTCTATTATTGGACTTAAGGCCTGTTCAACAAGAAGGAAATTATGGTTGGTACCGGAAGCCTAGCCAACTACTCAGGGCTAGTGAAATCATGGATCTTGGAGGAGAACCTAAAACTGACACTTTACTAACCAGTGTAATCCCTAGGGACATTCTAAACATTTGTCTTCACACCCACAGACAAGTGTAGTCATTACTCCTCATCAAGGAAATGTCTCTCTGCAACAAATGGAGGCCATTACAGAAGATCCCACACAGAGCTATGGAGCCAAGTCCCAACTAATAACCTCGACGACACAACTCCTGCTCCTAAGGTTCAGGGATCATTTCTGAAGAGGGGCAGAAAATTGCACCCATGAAGTCTCAACAACATGGCGGTCTAAACAAGACCCGAACAAGGACAGCATCATTAGACATGCTCATGTGGAAGGAAGAAAGCTCAACCTTCAACCTTAGACAGGCAACTAAGAAATTCTGAAAGCTAGATAAATAGTCTCTCTCAGGGAAGAGCATACTAGTTATCCAGTAACAAATGTTTAGCCTTAAAACATATACATATAAGTAACATTACATGGACTTATCAGATTGTACGTATATATGTAAGAACGCGCAGGGGAAGTATATGGGAAAGGTTGGAGGAAGAGAAAGGAAGGGGGAAATGATGCAATTATATTACAATGTTAAAAAACAGAAAAAGAGTGGGCTGGACAGATGGCTCAGTGGTTAAGAGCACTGGCTGCTGTTTCAGAGGACCCGGGTTCAACTCCTAGCACCCACATGGCAGCTCACAACTGTCTGTAAATCCTGTTTCTCCTACATAATTTCTAAATTATGTATGAGAGGATCTGAAACCCTTACATAGACATACATGCAGGCCAGACACCAATACACATAAAATAATAATAAGTCATTTTAAAATGAAAAAGATACAATAAAGGTAAAAAGAATCAGTGTTTTTTTTTTTTTTTTTGATTTGGAAAATGGTATGTATTAGATTTGTGTTTTCGAGTTTGAGGAGGATATGGAATTTTTAATTTTCTCTTCACAACATCTAGCAATGTGAAAGTGAACTGCATAGTAGGCATATATATGTACACACACACACACACACACACACACACACACACACACACACACACCAAATGTTTTTATGAAACCAACAGCTCTCTTATTGACGTAAGGCTTGCTCAACAAGAGGAAAATTTTTAATTATATATGTGTATATGTACATATTATTTGAATTATTTATCACAGTACATGTTTCTGTGAAAAGAACTTGGTTCTATAAGGATGGATTTTTTTCTTTTTTAAAAACATATTTTATTAATATATTCATATTACATCTCAGTGGTTATCCCATCCCTTGTATCCTCCCTCCCTCCCATTTTCCCCTTACTCCCCTCCCCTATGACTGTGACTGAGAGGGACCTCCTCCCCTGTATATGCTCATAGGATATCAAGTCTCTTCTTGGTAATCTGTTATCCTTCCTCTGAGTGCCACCAGGCCTCCCAGTCCAGAGGACGGTAACACAGTTAAGGATGGATTTTTTAAAAGCTTACTTTATAGGTAGGTTCCTTTATTCTTTTGCCCCTGAATCAGGTTTCCAGCACTAACTTTTTCAGTTCTTTTCAGATAGGTAAAATAGTCAAATGTGTTACAATCTGTAGTCCTTGGGGACAGGTGGTGTTTGAAATTTAGAATTTGGAGTTTAAAAAAGTGCAGTGTGCCTGTGATTTGTAATATTCCAAGTGATACCTGGGCCATGAGCATTACATTCATAAACACTTTTGTCCTGAAGCATAAATGTTCACACTTAATTAGATAAATAAGTAAATCTGTTCTTGTCTCAGTTTAAAGAGATTTTCTACCAAATGTAAACCTGATGCCAACATTTTGGAGTTTTAAGGCTTTGAGTTATGAATTTGGGAGTAAAGATCCAGCAAACATGGACTCTTAAATCAAATATGGTCGCATTCTAAGCACTTTTTCTTTCTTTTTTTTCTTTGTCATTTTTTTTTCAGAACCTTAACTTAGTGTTTTTCACTTTTTAAAGGAGTAATAGATGCTTCAGAAATAATTGCTGCCGTTGGATCATTGGGAATCCACATTTCTCTCTCTCAGGCAAACGAAATCCTGAAAAGGTCAGCCTGTGCTCTTGTTTGTAATAGTTTTGTGTTTTATAGTCTATGCCAGAAACTAGTTGCTATACATGTGGCATTTCAGGCCCCATTTCTCATTTTGTAGAGAGATTTAAAAATTCAGATGGGTTTACATTTATGAGACGATTGAACAAAAATTTCTTTAGTCTGTGAGTGTGGTATATTACCCATTTTCTCTTTATTAATTCATCTGCAGTCATCTTGTGGTAAACATTGAATTTTTTCTTCTTGTGTGTGTGTGAGTCTGAGGAAGACAGGTTAGTTGGTAAAGTGCTTGCTGTGGAGCATGAGGACTTGAGTTTGATTCCCAGAAGCCACATAAAATCTAGACATGATGGCACGCTTGAGAACGTGGAGACAGATTAATTCATGGAGCCCATTAGCCAGCCAGCTCAGCCTGATCAGCAAGCCCCGTGTTCTGGTGTGTGTGTGTGTGTGTGTGTGTGTGTGTGTGTGTGTGTGTTTGTGTATGTGTGTTTGTGAACTTGACACTGGGAAAATACCTCCCTCAGATTGCTTTTAGCAGAGCTCTGGGGGGTATTTCTTGATTAATGACTGATGAGGGAGGGCTCAGCCTCCTCAGGCCTGCCACCTCTGGTCAGGTGGTCCCAGGCTGTATAAGAAACCAGTGTCCAAGCCATGGAGATCAAGCCAGTAAGCAGTATTTCTCCGTGGCCTTGCCTTCAAGTTTCTGTCCTGAGCTTCTGCCTTAAGTTCCCTATAAGATGGATTCTAAACTGTAAAACGAAGTAAACCCTTTTCTCCCTAAGTTGCTTTTGGCCTCATAACAGCGATAGAAACAAACTACGATACCCCAGGCCTCAGTGAGGGACCCTTTAAAAAAAGCCAATGAGGTGGATGAGTTCTGAGGAATGACATCAGAGATTGGTCTCCAGCCTCCACATACACACGAATATGTGTGCATTGAGTCAAGCGTGTGTCTTATAAAAAACCATCTCTAGATCCAGTCCAGTACTTACCAAAATTCTAACACCATTTTCCATAGAAAGAAAAAAATCTTAAAATTTATGTAGAAGCATGAAAGACCCTGTGTAGCCAAGGGAATACTGATCTACAGTAACAGTGCTGGCGGTGTCATTACCTGATTTCCAACTATACTAGAGAGCCATAGTAATAAGAACAGCATGGTACTGGCATGAAAACAGATCAACCAAATAGAATAGAGGATCCAGATACGAGTCTAGTCAGTTTTTTTTTGTTTTTGTTTTTTTTTTGACAAAGATGCCAAAGAAACTCATTGAAGAGAAGACAGCCTCTTAGGATGTTGGAGCACAGCATGTGCTGAGATTCATTCTGAAGATTCATTCGAACCTAGATCTTTATCTCTCATCCAGCATAATAATTAGCTCCAAGTGCATCAAAGACCCTCTGAGGATGCAGGGAAAACACTCCACAACGTAGTTGTAGGCAAACACTTTCTGAATAGGACTCCAGTTGCTCAGTATTTAATGGCAGCTGTTTACAAATGGGACCACATGGAGTTAAAAAGCAAAGACAGTAAATAAGCCAGTGGAGAGTTGGAGAACATCTTTGCCAGTTGTGCCTGACAGAGGATTAATATCCAAAATCTATAAAGAGCTCAAAACATTAAACAACACCAGTACAAAGAACCCAATCAAACATTGTCTGTGAGGTTGGGGAAATCTCTCTGTGGGGAAAGTGCTTGCTCTGTGGGCATGGGGACTGGAATTCTGTCCTCAGAACTCAGGTAAAGCTGGCAGAATGGCTCATGCCTGAAATTGGGCAGCAGGGGTAGAGACAGTCAGCTCTTGGGTGTTTTCTACCCAGATAATCTAGCTGAAACACTGAGCTTCAGGTTTAGACTCTGTCTTAAGAAATGAACTGGAGAATTGGTTGAGGAAAGATGCTCTAGGGCTGCCTACAGGTCTCCACGTGCCTACACAGAGAGTGCACACACACATGCATGGAAGATCATGGCCCTAATTTTGTTAAGTGGATCTGATGTGTCTATCAAATTTCCTTTTAAATAACTATCTTGTTTCTAGCAGAAGATTAATATTGCTGTCAGCTTGCAGTGGTCTGAGGTAACTGTTTCAAGATGCCAGTCATAAGTGGGATATCTGTATTACTCATAAAAGGCTCGGGGACCATCACTATAGAAGATGCGGGGAGAATGAAAGAGCCAGAGGAAGTGGCGGGGGGCAGGGAAGTGATGTGGACCATGACTGAGGGCATGGTATGGTTTTTATACTCTCAACCCACAGCTTCTGTGATTACCTGCACAAGATTTTGCCAGTTTAGGTCCATCAGCATCCTGCCATGGAGTGGGGGTGGGGGGTGGGGGGACTCAAGGGACTTGACATTTGGCCAATCTGTGCAGATCTTGTCTTTTGGATCTGGGATCTGAGGACCTGAAGGAATGGGGCAGACTATAGACAACTTTACTTCAGTGTCAGCATACTTTTATATATGTATGTAACAAAGAAACAAATGATCCAAGAAAGGTTGTTTGAGTTCAGAAAACCATGTAAATAAATGCCAGTAAGCACATACTAAGTATTAACAGAGCAGCCCTTTTCCAGAACCTTCTCAAGACAGGCCAATTTACACACAATTGCCTGGCATGTACTATAGATTATATCTGGGAAAGCACAAAAGCAAGGCAGAAGGCCATATCCAGGAACATAATAGTTTCACCTAAATTTTCAAATATATTGATATGTTTGCTCACCATATTTTTTCACAACTGAGATTTTATTGGTTGAAGAGCACTTGACAGACATTTCAGTTCTTAACACATGTGCCCAAACTTTGAAGTCATATATTGTGTTCATGTGTCCCAGGCTCTGAAGAGCTGTGTGTTGTATTGGCTTTTGAACAGTTACTCCAGTGACATTCCAGCCTCGAACTTAAGACCTCTCGTAACAAGTCAAACATTCAGAGTCTTCATTTCCACTGACTCACACTTTTATATCACATACAGTACACACTCAAAACTTTCCATTGTTGACAGCACATTACCACAATTGTTAGGAAAATGGACTGCCATGACCAGTGATGTATGGTTCTGACTGGCCAGGGACCAAGAAGTAGATTTTTAGGAAACAGTTCTACTAGAAACATTGAGACCAGATGGAACTGAAAATATTCCAGACATAAACTCACCACCGAGACTCCAAACTGCAGGTTAGTATGTTTTGTGTTGTAGGATATAACACTAGCCCGCTTCTATGGAGTGTTATGGCGACCCAGAGACTGTCACAGCCTCTCCTGATTCAGCACCCCGATATCTTCTGGTTGTACCAAACCCATAAACAACCAGTGAATGCTTTTACCTCTTAAAAACTGTTTACATTTAGAAACTGGCATGAGGTGGATCTCTGCCCTCCTCCATTTAAAAATGTCTGTAGAGATACTAGAAACGTTGCATTTCCTAAGTAGTTGATAAAAATATCTTTCTGAATTGCACAAGAAGGTAGGTGGGGACCACTCACAGACATGACGGATGGATGGATGGCTAGTCAGACGTGGCTCCTGTCTCTTCTAATTCAGAGGCTGGAGTCTGGTTTTCGGGCCCAGCATTTTCTGCAAGCAGATGTGTATGTAGCTTGCTGGTCAACAACTTGAACCCGTTTGTCCTTTGCTGTCTTCTACCCTTTTGGTTCGAACTAGTCTGTCTGATGAATTGTCTTCCAGTGGTGCCCCCCAACCCTCCAACACGCCACCACCCCTCACTTCGGGTCTACTTTGTCGGGGGCAGGTTGGGCTCTACCTTCACTGTCCTGCCCATGCTGTATTGACCTTCCTCTTGAAGGTGGGAGGCACATAGAGCTGCTGTGCTGCAAGCAGGCACCACGCTAACTGCCGAGACTGCCACGGGGCCGGTGGGAGCTGTTCATCACAGTTGTGTTATCTGTTGACTTTCTCCCAAGTTCTCCAAGTTATGTTCTTCTGGTTTTTTTGTTTTTGTTTTTGTTTTTGTTTTTGTTTTTGTTTTTGTTTTTGGTTTTTCGAGACAGGGTTTCTCTGTGTAGCCTTGGCTGTCCTGGACTCGCTTTGTAGACCAGGCTGGCCTCGAACTCACAGCGATCCACCTGCCTCTGCCTCCCGAGTGCTGGGATTAAAGGCGTGCGCCACCACCACAGCGTTTATGTGTGCTTTTTAAAAAGAACAATTTCACTGAAAATTTCCCAGTTTTATTTTTTTATACTTTTCCTAGTTTAGTTTGTGTGTATGTGTGTATGCATGTGGCTGGCACATATGTGGCATGTGGAGATTTAAAAAAAACCTACAAGAGTTGTCTCTGTTATGATTTCCTTTGGTATTATTATTATTGTTGTAAATTAAATTTGCCTTAAATAGCATATGTGCTCTTTATTTGTGTTTATCGTGTTACTACAAAATGCTAAATTACATAATTAGGCTATCAATTTTCAGATATATCTGTTAGAAGTAAGAATAGTCTTTGGCTCTGGTGGTGGTACTGGGCATTGAAACTATGACCTCACACATGCTGGGCAAGCTCTCTACCACTGACTGATAACCTCAGCAACAACAGCACTGTTGCAAGTGCTTTTTATATGTTCCACAGGAGTGCTGTGTACACTGATATTTTCCTTCCTTCTTAACAGACTCAGCCACAGACTTTCCAATACGCATATAGGCCTTTAGTATTTTCTTTAGTTCTTTCTTTCTTTTTTTTCAGTTTTTTGAGACAGGGTTTCTCTGAGCAGCCTCAGCTTTCCTGGACTCGCTTTGTAGACCAGGCTGGCCTTGAACTCACAGTGATCCACCTGCCTCTGCCTCCCGAGTGCTGGGATTACAGGCGTGCGCCACCACGCATGGCAGTACTTCCTTTTGCTTTGCTTTTTGTTTGCCTATTTGAGACAAGGCCTGTGTAGCCAGGCTGCCCTTGACCTCACTCACTTTGTAGCTCATGATGCCTTTGAACTCATTGCTTCAGCTTGCTAGAAATGTGTGAGCCACCACATCCAGGGGCCATGGTCATTTCATGGTCAGGCTGATAGAATCATTTGTAACTTAGTATTTGGCCAGTGATTCCTAGGCGTGTTTGTATGCAGAATTCACCCATTAGGCCCTGCTCTCCAGGAGCTCTGAGTTGCACATCTGTTTTGTTCTATCCACTCATTCTCTATTTAGACGCCTGCTTCCACATGCTACTGTTTGGAAACTATTCCCAGCTAGAAACCAACATGGAGGGGAGCTTGGCTCGCATGTGGACGTGCATGTTTGTATCCACGGTGCCTGCTGACACTCATTTCCTGCATATTATCAGTTCATGAATGTTCACAGTGATTTCGCTGATGCTGTGAATTGTACTAGGCTCCTTGTCAGGAGAATAAATTTGTATCACAAAAATTTCATTTAGAAAAATACTATTAAAACCCCCACTGCCTCACTACCTTTTACCCAGACACAAAGAAACAATTTTAAGGTGTAATTTAATTTAAATTTTTATTACTGTGTGTGTGCAGGTGCTATGTGTGGAAGGTGGAAGACAATTTGTAGAAGTCAGTTCTCTCCTTCCTCTGTGGATTCCCGGAGTTGACCTTAGATCCTGAGACCTGTGCAGCAAGCACTGTGACCCACTGAGCCATCTTCTTTGGGGATGTGTGAAGGCTGAGTTTTGCATGGTAAAAATGGAGCATTAGGAGTTTTTAGCTGGGCATGGTGGCGCATGCCTGTAATCCCAGCACTCAGGGAGGCAGAGGTAGGCAGATCTCTGTGAGTTCGAGGCCAGCCTGGCCTACAAAGTGAGTCCAGGACAGCCAAGGCTACACCACAGAGAAACCTTGTTTCAAAAACAACAAACAAAACAAAACAAAATAAAAATTCCCAAACCAACCAAACCAACCAAACAAACAAAACTCAAACCAAACCATCCCCCCCCACCAAAATATTGGAATTTATGTATAAAAAGCTACTTAAAAGTTGATTTGAAAGTTGTGAACAAGGAAAAGAATGTCAAAAGCAAAAATGATAGCCGACAGATACAAGGCTATTCTTGAGGCAGATTTATTGACTTGAGTCATTCAACAACTGAATACCTGTAATACATTTTCTTCAAGAAATAATAGGAAAACATGAGAATTACATTAAAAAACAATGAAAAAAGCAACATGTAATGGATTCTAGTGGAGAAGCAGTCTTCCAAACATCTGATGAATACACATGTGTGTGTGTGTATGTGTGTGTGTGTGTCCCTGTGTCCTCTTGATTATGTGTACATGTGCATGTACAGGCCAGAGGACAATCTCGGGTGTTGTTCCCGACCTCCATCCACTTTTCTGTCTGTCTGCTTGTCTTCTTCTGTTGAGATGGGGTCTCCCAGTGGCTAGAATGTGCCACATATGCTGGGCTGGCTGGCCAGTGAGCCAGGGGGACCTTCTGGTTTCCGTCTCCTCAGCACACCTAGCTTGTTTCTGTTTGGGGTCTTGAGACTGAACTCAGATCCTCGTGATTGCAAGGCAAGCATTATACATGCTAGGCTGTCTTCCCAGCTTCTGAGCCTCAGTGCTCTTCAGAAATGTCAACATTGCTAACAAGAAGAAAAGTCCATAGTTGGGAGGAGTTTAAGGAGATCTGATAACTAAATAGGATGTTATGTTTCAGTGTGATGCTGAAGTGAAAAAGAACATTAGCTTAAAATGAAGGACATCTGAGTGAAGTATAAAATGTAGCTGTGATTAATGTGTCAGCCATTAGTCATGAATTGTAACAAATAAGCCAGTCATGTAAGATTTAACCAATAGGAGAGCATAGGTGTGGGGCTATTTGAGAGTTGTCTGTACCATCCTTTCAATTTCCCCTAAGGTCTGACATTGCCTTAAAGGATAGTGCATTCTTTAAAAGGGAAAAATGAAAACACAGAGACACTCATGAAGTCTAGAGGAATGTCTTCAGTAACAAACACTCCAGAAGTGCTTGAGAAATGTGACTAATGATGGTGTTACAAACATTATAAACAACATTTACAATTTTATTTCAGCATGGACAGCGACGGGTCAATGACAATAGACTGGGATGAATGGAGAGACTTCTTTTTCTTCCACCCTGCAAAAAATATCAATGACATTGTTCGTTTCTGGAAGCATTCTACTGTAAGGTTATTCTGCATTTTACTGCTTTTATTTTTCTTTAAATGTTGTAGTTGTAAATATTATTACATAGCCCCTATTAGAGTGTTGGCTAAGGATGTATTATTTTCTTTTATCAATATTCTACTAATTCAGGAAGGAGTGTTAGTGTGTTATGTAAAAACCTAGAAACCACAATTTGTTTTTTAAAACCTATGTCATACAATAGGCGTGTGTACTAAAAGAACCTACTCTGTATTAAAAATTGTATTGTTATGCATAGTTGCATTGTCCTAGAAAAGTAAAAAAATATGTGTTTTCCTTTTTTTTTTTTTTTTTTTTTTTTTTTTTTTTTTTTTTTACACAGATATCCTATGCCTTAGTTGGTCTTTTGGCATCTGAAATATAAAATTACATATTGATTTCAGAATTTAGAGTAAAAAAAGCAACCAGTGTACAAGCTATCCGCTCCTAACCTGAATTTGTCAAGAGTGAAGGAAATCGTGTAGTTCAAGGCATTTCCATTCTTTAGATGTGAGGCGGGGGAGTTAGAATACTAATACAGCGTCCACAGTGTTCTGTTCTCACCAGTGAGACGGTGACGGCACACAAGAGGACCATTAGCTTTGGAGTCAGGATGCCCAAGTTTAATCCCCACATCTCACTCCTGCTCTGGGCCTCAGTTTCTTCAATTAGATAGTGGCATAAGTTTTTTGTTTTTTGTTTTTTTTCTTTTTGTTTCTTTTGAGACACGTTTACTCTGTGTAGTCCTGGTTGTCCTGGAACTCACTCTATAGACCAGGCTGGCCTCGAACTCAGAGATTCGCCTGCTTTTTCCTCCCGAGTGATGGTATTAAAAGTCTGTGTCACCACCACCTGGCTAGTGGCAGGAGGTTTAAGAGTTCAATTAGTGCATTAGTCAATGTGTTTAAAATAAGCTATGAATGTAAATATTCAATAAATACTTGTTAGGAGAGGTACTTGGTTTCATCTGTGTTCCTGAATATTTTAACATATGTGAAGAACATCATTTCCCACCTGGGCTTTGATTTATATAGTATTGGGATAACACATCTGATTTTCTACTTTTTGACTGGTCTTTCCACGTTCACCTAACTTACATCCTGTAACCACTACCCAGGATACACTGCTACATCTTTCTTTTATTGGGAATATTTTTTTCATGCAATATATCCTGATTACAGTTTTCTCCTCCCAACTCCTCCCAGCTCCTCCCCACCTCCCCTTTCTTCTGGATCCACACCCTTTCTGTTTCTCCTGCATTCAGTTCAGAGTTGTTCAGTTTCGATGAATTTGTAAGTGTTCTGTTGTTTTTGTTGTTGGTAGTCAGCTTTAATCCATGGTGGTCTGACAGAATGTGGAGGTGTTACTTCAGTCTTCTTGTATCTGTTGAGACTTGCTTTATGACTGAGTATGTGGTCAATTTTGGAGAAGGTTCCCTGAGGTGCGGAGAAGAAGATATACTCTTTTGTGTTTGGGTAAAATGTTCTATAAATATGTTAGGCCCATTTGGTTTATGATGCCAGTTCCAGCATTTCTCTGTTTAGATTTATTCATTTTCTCCAAATTTGTGTTTGTCTTTACCTCAATTTATTTAAGGAATTTATTCATTTTTCTCTTTAAGGACTTCTATCATCTTCATAAAGTTGTTTTAAAGGTCTTTTTCTTGTACATTAGAAGTGTTGGAATATTCAGGGCTTGCTGTAGGAGGATAGCTGGACTCTGGTGGTGACATACCACCAACATGTTGTTGGTTGTGTTCTTACACTGGCATCTAGATTTTGAATAGTTATAGTTCTAGGTGCTGATTTCTGAGTTGGTCTTTATTGGATGGGTGTGTTGTTCCTTGGTTTCTGTTTCCTTCCTGGTCATTTGGTTTGTGTGTCCTGTAACCATGGGTTGAGTGGGGGGGGGTGTCTCTGCCTAAGTTGGAGGGCTGGGACATGGGGAGGGGTGGGGAGGTTGTGGATAAGGTAGGGGCATTGAAAGAGTGGAGATGCTACCCACCTGCCTAGACTTCTGGCTTTTGTTGGACAGGAGTCTCTGTCAGAGTTAGATGCCAGGACAAGGTAACAAGAAGTTGGGGTGGAGAGGGTGGGTGGGCACCGAGAGAGTGAGAGAGTAGGGGAGGTCTGTGGGCAGGTGGCCTACCTGGACTACTCAAAGCAAGCAAAGCCTCTGGTAGATCTGGCAAACCTTTATCAATGAAAAGCCAGACATCTTACTAAAATGTACAGAAACTTAACCCCTATGACTCAGAAGTGAACATGATATTCCTAAGTACCTATGAGGGAAGAATACATTTTTTGTAGATGGAAAAATGCAAATAGTCATCATTACAGGGTTGTATAAGAAAGAGGTAATGACACCCACCAGGGAAGCAGGTAGGTAATCTTTACTCTCCCTTCTCTTCTCCAAATTCAATATCCCAACCTCATCCTCAGCTCTGTAGCCAGCTACCTGCTGTGGCTTCTTCTCCCTCTCTTCCCCAATTCCAAAGGGGCTTTGCAGATCCTGGTGGCACTCCTTGCTTTCCTCCCTCCTGGGGAGCCCTCCAGTCCCCTGCTCTAGCCCATCTCCACTTCAAAGTGTCAGTTCCCAGTACCTAGAAACACATTCTACCTGTAACCCCAAGTGGCCATGCCTGGCAGGATCTCAGAAGCATTCCCTACCGGGCAATCCACAGCACCACACTCTCCAAAAACTGAGAGGAGGAGACAAAAACCAAGGAATGAAATACCCACCCAGCAAAGGTAAGATCAGATAACAGCACCTAGCATTACGATCATCCCAACCCCAGATTCCCAGACACCAGTGGAAAAACACAATCAATAATAGCCAGGACAATATGTGTCACCTCACGCCCAGCAACTCTACTACATCAGGTCCTGAGAAATGCAGTTTAGATGAAGCACAGGACTAGGACTTCAAAATAACCTTTATTAAAATCTTAGAGGTCCCTAAAAGTGAAAACATCCATTAATGAAATCTATGAAAACACAAACAAACTGTGGCATAAAATAAATGTAGTAAAAGTGGTCATTCTACTAAAAACAATTTACAGACTCAGTGCAATCCCCATCAAAATTCCAACACAATTCTTTACAGTCCTTGAGAGGATAATACTCTACTTCATATGGAAACAAAACAAAGCAAAGCAAAACAAAACAAAACAAAACCCAAGATAGTGAAAACAATCCTGAACAACCAAAAGAACTTCCTGAGGAATCACCATCCCTAATTTCAAGCTGTACTACAGAACTATAGTAATAAAAACCAGATGTATTGGCATAAAAACAGACAAGTGGATCAATGAAATTGAATTAAAGATGCAGACACAAATTCACACCTATGGATACTTGATTTTTGGTAAAGAAGCCAGAAAGACACAGCCGGCAACTAATGGGAACAGATACGGAGGAGGGGGGGGGGAGGAGTGGCGGGGGCGGGGGGGGAGAGACACAGAGAGAGAGAGAGAGAGAGAGAGAGAGAGAGAGAGAGAGAGAGAGAGAGAGAGAGCGCACCTAAATTGGAGATCTCCAATGGATCCCTCCTCTTGGATCTCAGGAAATCCTGCAGAAGATGGGAAGGAAGAATTTTAGGAGGCAGAGGGCCAAGAACACCAGAAGAACACAGCGCACAGCATCAATTAGGCAGTTATCATAGGGGCTCAGAGAGATTGAAGTAACAATCACGATGCCTGCGTGGGTTTGTGCTAGGTCCTCTGTGTGTGTGTTAGTGGTTGTTATCTTGGTGTTTTTATGGGACTCTTACCAGTGGGAATGGTGGTGTCTCTGCCTCTTGTACCTGATCTTGGGACTCTTCCTTCTACTAGGTTGGGTTGCCCATCTTGATATGAGGGTTTGTGCTTAGTCATATTGTATCTTGTTATGCTGTATTCAGTGGATATCCCTAGGACTCTTGCCTTTTTCTAAAGGGAAACTGAGGAGGAGTCGATCTGTGGAGAAGGGAGGTGGGGAGTTGGAGGAGAAACTGCAGTTAGGATGCATTGAAAACACCCCACTCCCACCCCCAACCAAACATCAACAGCAGCAGCAACAACAAAAGAGCCTGGACTTCCGTACTGCTGAAATTGTTGAAGGAATGTTATTACTTCATGACTGTCAACACCTGCTGGGTGATGTCCTCTTTCATCTCCCAACTCTGCAGAATATAAATGTGTTTCCCTCTGCTCAGGGATGTCTGGTTTTAGAAACACATCCTCAAGTCTACTGCTGATATGCGTCCCAGAAACGCTGGGTTCTTCCGTTACGACCACCAGTACCTTCCCCAAAGCAGAGGACCAGCATAGGGCAGAGCAGACCTGAGACCATGCTCACTGTTAGTGCTGTGCTGTTTAAATGCTTAAAAAGCTCTGCTGTTGAAGCATTAAAAAAAAAGCTGTTTTAGAGTTTATTGTGTGAAAAATCTTGGTTAGCTGCTTGCTACTTCATTTAACCAAAAAAACCAGAGTGGGTTTATACCAGCCATGAAATATCCTTTTGCATTTTAACTAATGGATTAATGGTGCTAATAAGCATTTCGAGCAAAGGAAGTGAACATAATGAGATATTTATTAGGCAGTTTCTACAATCCTGTTAAAAACAAACAGATTGTAGGCCTTCATCCTCTCCCCTGGTCCCTCTTCTCCTTAGCCCCCCTCCTCTACTCCTCAGATTAGGGGAGCCTCCCCAACAACCGACACCAGCACATCAAGTCACAGCAGGACTGAGTGCATCTTCTTCCCCTGTGGCCTGGTGAAGCAGCCCTGTCAGAGGGAAGTGATCCAAAAGCAGGCAACAGAGTCCATGTCAGAGACATCCCCTTCCCTGTCCCCTTTCTGGGGGACCCACATGAAGACCAAGCTGCTCATCAGCTCTGTATGTCTAGAGAGCCTTGGTCCAGACCATGCATGGTCCTTGGTTGCTGCATCAGTTTCCATAAGACCCCTAGGTCCAGGTTAGCTGACTCTGTTCATCTTCCTGTGGCGCTCCTGTCTCTTCCAGATCCTTCTGTTCTTCCAATTCTCCCTGTGCTGGACTGAATATCTGGCTATGAGTCTCAGCATCTGTTTTGATCCATTGCTGGGTAGAGCCTCTGAGAGAGCAGCTATAGAAAGCACCTGTCTGTAAGCATAGCATAGTATCATTAATAGTGTCAGGGGTTGGCATTCTCCCATAGGGTGGGTCTCAGGTTGGGCCAAGCATTGGTTAGCCATTCCCTCAATCTCTGCTCTGTCTTTATCCCTGCACATGATGTAGGCAGGGTAAATTTTGGGTAAAAGTTTTTGTGGGTGTGTTGGTGTTCCTATTCCTCCACTAAGATTCATATCTAGTAAGAAGATGGTCTCTTCACTTTTCATGACCCCTGCTACTCGAGTCAGAGCTAGAGTCACCCCCATATCCTCCCAGGCACCTACTCTGTTGTGAGTTTCCAAGTTATCTCAGAGATCACGCCCCACCCCCCCGCCAGTTCTTTTCTCTTGGTAAGCCTTCTGTCCTCCACCCTCTCTTCCCACATTTGATCTCCACCTTCATTTCTTGCTCTCCAATCATTAACAATAAGTTTTGCCATATCATTTCCTATGCTGTATCAATACCCAGAGTTTCCTGATTCTTTATGTGTTGCAAGGAAATGCTATTTGGCATCAGTCAGTTTTCAAATACTTACCAGTTGATGGGTGTAAGGCTCTATCTCATTGGTTCAAAGAGTATTTCCTATTCTTTGTGTGGTTTGAACATATTTTCATAGAAAGATCAGGTGTGGTCATGTTATTTTACATCAAAGTCTGCTCACAGACTTTATTTTTGATGAGTTTTCTATTTGTCTTCATAGGAATGCATATTTATTGTAGATACATGTTGGAGGATGTTTTATGCACTGTGTATTCTGTTGCTGATTCCTGTACCCAGAGTTCTGGTTGCAGTCTGGACATGGGCATTGCCATTATTATTGAAGCATCTGCTGTTGTCTAAAAATTGCTCTCCATCACCTCTGATTGGTTAATAAAGAGCTGAACAGCCTATAGCAGAACAGGAGAGTTAGGGAGGGACTTCTGATCCCAGGGAGGGGATCCAAAGTGGAGCTGGGAGGAGAAAGTCACCATTGAGGGAGTTTCCATGAGGACATGGATGGAGCAGGAGCATCCAGGGTGAGACAAAGATGGCAGGTACTGGGACATGTGGCTGGGAAGTAGGCCATGAGGGAGCCTGGTTAAATAAGCCTAACAGACTCCACAACAGGCCTTGTCTCACTGAGCCAATCTAGGCCTAAGTTTCTGCTTCTCAGAAATAGAAACCAGTTACAGGAAAACCCACAGAAAATGGGCAACCAATCAGAACTGGTCAAGACATCTGGCCACGGGAGATAAGGTTGCTCAACTGCTGGTTTAAGCAGGACCCCAAACTCATGACTAACTCCTGACTCAGCACCAGCCAATTCCCAGTGCACCCATATCAGCACTTCTAGTTTACACCAATGGAAATAAAGATGACCTAACTTTATCTGGAGTTCCCCAACTGGCTTTTAAAAGAACCTTCTAGTTCACCTCATGGTTGCCATTCTGCCTAAGTGGTGATCCCTGCATGCTGGACTTCTGCAGAAATAAACGCTCTTTGCTGTTTGCATACTGAGTCTGATGTCTGACTTTTGCAAGACTTTTCCCCCCTAGTATGTTATTTGCCCATTTGCATATTGTTCTTTTTTTCTTTTTAATTAATTAAACATTTTTATTTTTTACATATACATTTATATTATTATACATATATACAATAGACTACCTATAGCAAGAAGAACCATGACACAGTCAGGAATTATATAAATGTTACATTCTTAGTGTTTTGGCTATTTGTATTTGACAGCCTTGAAGAAAACATCTTTACTATCTTGGTGTGTCTAAAATGCTGAATGTAAATCAATATTCATCACATATTGTCATTATCAACTTAAAACATCTATTTAGACCTAATACCATCTTAACTCCTAAACAACTAAGCTTCATTTTAAAACTGAGATACCTGGTCTTCAACTCCATCAGAGACTTGAGAAGGAATAAACTTGATTACCTGTGTATGTCTGGAGTGCATGTTAGTAACTTTCCAAACGAGAAGATGACAGAGATGGTTTGCTACCTGAATAATCACAGAAAACTCTATAATGGTGGAGCATCTTCTTCAGCCTTCTGGCCCAATATATCTGACAGACACATTTGTGAGGCAGGAACTATTGAGGACTTGCTTACCCTGTCTTGACAGAGTTGGGCCGCCAACTCTGCCTGTATCCACCCTTGATCTTTTAAAGGCAGAATTCTGTCTGTGATAGAAACGACGACATTTGCCCAGTGGCTTGTTTGCCACATTTGAAGCCATCTCCATAAGGAGGTTCTTTGATGCTCATCATCCTCTTTGAGGTAGGCTGGATATTGCCAGGAGTTAACCTGTCTCATTGTCAGTAAATCTTAAAATAATAAAAATATTTTAAATGCCGTATTCTGCACGTCTCTGAGGTTTTTGAAGACCTTATCTAACTATCCTACCTTATGTTTCTATAGAATCAGATCTATCTGCCACACCTAAGATGTATATTCTTGTGATAAAAGTAGACTAGTAATTGACATGACCATCATTTGGTCAACTAAAAATTACCTTGTATAATTTATTTATCCTAAACAGCCTGCAATAGCACTTTCAAAGTTTTGGAAGTAAACCTTGTATTATAATTGAGTTATATGGGTACAATACCATGTATATATAATGTGTGAAGAATAATCTTACATTTGAATTCTATACCACTGTATCTAGAATTAAATTTATTTTGCATGTATATACAAAATTTTATACCAGTGAATTAAAAATAATCTTGTGAGTGACAATTGAGGCATTAAGTTGAGGAGTAGATTCACTAATCTACTTTTTGTTCTATCTTCCCTATATATTTCTATATTCCCCCTTTTTTTCTTTTCAACCCCTATCTCCAAACCTAAGAATGTAAGATAAAGGAAAAGAGAGACCTTGCTGAGTCTCACCTTGTTTTCTCTCTAAATAAGACAAATAATAACTTGTAACCAACTCCCATGATAAAAGCTCTCTATAGCCCAAGAAAGCAACCAAAAACTTACCCAACCCCTCCTTAAAGGAGATGGGGCATTGTTCTCTTAAGGTTTCTTCCAGCTGATTTGGGACAGATAGTACCTTTGTAGGGGCCCAAATAAAATTTGGGAAATGGTGGTCCAGCACTTGTGGTTCAGTTTCTAAATGTTGAGAAATTCTAGGCTTAATTAGAGTCCTGTGTGGGACCGTCTGAAATGTTGGGCCAATTGAGATTGGAAGTTTTTCCATACTGTTCTTAATTGAACAGAAATCCTTTTTTTGGCACTAAATGGGTCAGAAGTCAGTTGGTTTACAGCTGCATTTTAAGGCGCACCTAACTATCACTTGGCTACATTTACCTCTATTGGTGTAGCTCCATCTTTTATGTTTGGATGTTAATATATCTGTAGTTTGTATTATGTGGCAAAAGGCAGGACTCTGCTTTTATGTTTTCTTGCATTGAAGAATTTCCTTAACACAATCTAAGCAGTCTATTGATTCTATATTTATTCATAGTACAGTACCACTTTGTTCAGATATCAAACTTCCATTGATAGTTCAGTATTCTTACAGGTTTTCTTTATGTGTCCCTTCTAAATGTCACAGCTCTGTAGTGTCACTGACCTTGTAAAGCAGGCTACCCACTCCTTCTCGCCATAATTTATATTTCAGGGCCCAATTAACCTCAGTTAATAAAATAAAACCTTTATTTTAATGACATTTCTTTCTCTACATAGATTTTAGAGTTTCTTAATTCTTGCTATTTTCTGTGAAAATGAAAATTGACTGTGATTTTATTTGTTATTAATGTGATCTGCTATAACAAATTAACACTGACTTGGTAGCTTAAACAATTTCCAGAACAAGTTTCCATTCTGATAGCTGGAGCCCTGAGCTAAATAGGGCTTTTTTCCTTCCTTCCTTCCTTCCTTCCTTCCTTCCTTCCTTCCTTCCTTCCTTCCTTCCTTCCTTCCCCCCTTCTTTATTCTTGAAGCCCTTACCCTTATAATCTAGTTATGTTTCAGTGGGCTCTCAACTGCATATCATCATCTTGCTAGGGTTAGTATTTAAGTGTATAAAATTGGGGGAGCCACCAATATTCATCCCATTGTACTCTGCTCCTTAGCTCCAATTTCACATTGTCACATGCAAAATAAATCCGGCCCTTCCCACATCCTCTTCTTCTGACTTTCTCTAGTATCAACTTAAAAGCCTAAGGCAAAGCCTTATCTCGATATCACTCATACTGGGCCTGGGCATGACTGAGTACAGTTCACACTGCTGCAAGTTCCCAGTCATCCCAGGCTAACTGTTCTGTTTTGCTCATAGACTGCTTAAAACTAGAGGAATTTCTTAGGTAAATCACAGTTTTCTGGTTTCTCTGGGAACATTAGAAGAACATTTAGCCCAATAGGCATTCCTATTTAAGAACAACTGTCTAAAACTGTCTAAAACGAGGAGGCAGATGTCTCCATTTCCTGTGGACTGTCTCCTGATACCACATGAGACTTCTTGCCTGGCCTCCAAAAGCACTTACGTTTGCGGTCCTTGGTTTATTATTTCAGCTCCTTTGCTTTTCTCTCTTTCAGTCACCTCTTATTTTCATTTCCTTTCTAATTGGCTGGTCTGTGTCACCACATTGGGTCATCTCTAGATAATTCAACCTGATTTTCTAAATGTAATGAATCAATATAAACTCCAAACTTGGGATTACTCCTGTATTCTTTACAAACAGCCTAATAGTAACCATCTTAAACTCTTGAACCCACCATCATCACTTTGTGATTTCTAACTAATAAATATTTAAATCTCTCAAAAAGAAATGAAATCTAGTGTGAGTATGAGTGCTCACACCATGCGTGCACATGGAGGTGGCATCTAGTGTGAATATGAGTGCTCACACCATGCGTGCATGTGGAGGTGGCATCTAGTGTGAGTATGAGTGCTCACACCATGCGTGCATGTGGAGGTGGCATCTAGTGTGAGTATGAGTGCTCACACCATGCGTGCACGTGGAGGTGGCATCTAGTGTGAGTATGAGTGCTCACACCATGCGGGCACGTGGAGGTGGCAGGATAACTGGCAAGAGTCAGATTTCTCTTTGCACTACATTAGCTCTGGGAAACAAACTCAGGTTGTCAGGTTTGATGGCTGTCACCAATATCTGCAGAGCCATCTCACGGACTTTTGCCCTTTTATTATTATTTTAAAAAATCCCTTTCCATGCCTACCCAGATAATCTCGTGGTTCTTGGAATAAGCAATATCTTCAAGTATACCATTATATGCATTCCTTTGGGTAATCTGTACTTGTAGAGAAAGGTAATATAGTGAGATGGCCTCTGACGTCACAATGCCTGGATTCAAACTGGGGCTTTGAGGTTTCTGAATTACTTTAACTATAAATCATTCATCTAATTTCTAAACCTTCTTTTAAAATTATTTAAAATTATTTTAAATTACTTTAACTATAAATCATTCATCTAATTTCTAAACTTTCTTTTAAATTATTTTAAAATCTAAAGTTTTCTATTTGAAAAATATTATTATGTTATTAGTTATTTGAGATTTTTGTGGACTGTGTTTTGATCCTGTTTGCCTCTTACCTGACTCCTCCCAGAGCTGCCTCCCTTCCCTGCCCACGCAACGCTGTCTCCTCTTCCTTATCCCATCAAGTCCAATTTTTCTATGCATCCAATGCCGCCGGATTTTCTTAGAATGCCTTTGCTTGCTGTCTTTGTTGTTGCAGCTATTTCTCTGTATTGTAGTTGATTATATCTTTTCTTATATCTCTTACTATAGAGATAATGGTAACAGCGCTCTGTAAATGGCAGAGGCAGAAGCCAACTTCTGCATGACCATAGCATTAACATAAAGCGCACGGCCTGGCCCACCCACATGTCACTTCAACAGTACTTACTGAACACGAAGCGCTAAGGTCTAGGTCTCCAGCAGCACACAGAGGAGACCGGGCTGTTGGCCTCACAGCGCTTACTTTGTAAAAGAGTAGCCAAGCAACAAACAGAAATGAGTTGGTCAATTGAGACTGTGCTGTGTTAGAGAGGAAGTGATTGAGTCACAAAGAAATCTTGCAGGGCAGAGGGAAAGTAATTTGAGAAGGTTCCTGAAAGGGCGTTAGTGGAATGAGTAAGTGGAAGTAGGGAGCTAAGAGCAGCGACTGACCTACCACATGGACAGTAATAAGTAGAACCCACCAAGTCTTCAAGTCTAGTTTGACACTCTTCACTCAAGCACAGAGATTTAACACTTAAAAAATAGTCCTCAGAAAATAAGTTATGGTTGCTAAAGATAAATTCCTAAATAAAAACTCATTGTAATATGTATTTTTAAAAAGAAAATTGATCAGTGTGAATAGTAAGTTGGCATATAACACGCTGTTCTTGAATCCTGATTTAGGCTTATGTCTAAGAATTTGGAGTAAAGTGTGGGCATTTATTCAGTATTTACTATCACCTAGTATTTGTCAGACACTATGTGAGTGGCGTCTTCCCTCCTCTCGGCTTTCCATTGTTTTCATGAAAGAGATTATTCAAATGGTTTGAGAATATTTTAAATTAATATAGAATCTAATGAAAATTTTATTTTGAATCTGTATGTGAATCGTCATTCAAAATCATTTGAGTATAAGCACTGGGTACTAAACAAATTATCAGTCTTTAGGTGATCTGAAAAACAAATGTTGAGGTTTTTGGTCTGTGTGAAAAGTTTGCTCCATCTTTGTAGAAAGTTATACTCTTTTTTTTCCCTCAAGTGTTTACACTTCACTGTCTAATTCTTTTTTGTGTTTGTCAGATAATTGATATAGGAGAGAGTATAACTATTCCAGATGAATTTACAGAACAAGAAAAGATGTCCGGAGAATGGTGGAAGCGGCTAGTGGCAGCAGGGATAGCAAGTGCGATCTCACGGACGTGCACGGCACCTTTGGACCGCTTGAAAGTCATGATGCAGGTAGTTTGCGTGCCTTAGTTACTCCTGAAGAGTTGAAGTAACTTGAAGAGTCCTTGATGAGTAAAATGTAAAATTTAAATGCCTGGAAGATTTCGTAGTACTTTTCATTGAAAGTTTATGTTTTCTTGAATTTTTAGTTATTTTCTCTTTACTATTAAAACATTTCTTCATTTTCTTCAAGAAGCTCCTATGGTGTTTGGAAAGATTAATCTTGAATGTCAGTTCATTGAGATGAGCCTAACAGATTGGCAAAGCACCCGCCAACGTGCAGGGACCCTGCTAGATAAGGTTGAAGCCTTACTTCTCCGGATAGCCATTTTGTGTTTGGTCTATGAAGGTAGTCACCCTTTTCTTGGGAAGGGCTCCCATTCCACCTGATATGATAACCCCAGATTTTGTGAGGAGTGTCACATAGCCCTCAAGGAAGATTACAGGCATGACCCTTTCCTGATGAGGAACCTTTTCAACCAGCACAGGGAATTCCTGGAAGTACCCCACCCTATACTGAGGAGATCCTAGCCTCCAGCAAAGGACCTTTAATCACACCTAGAAGACATTCCCTCACCCCCAGCATAATTGAGTACTGTTTTCTCCTTCTTGTGATAGGACCCCTCCTCCCTCACCTTATGGCATGTAAATGAGGCACTGTACCACTGTATGTAGATTAAGTATCCTGGTACCTTTAGCCCTAGTGAATCAGACATTCATCCTCAAAACCCCTCCCCACTGCCCAAGGTTTATAGATAAAGGTTGGCTGGCATGCCCAGTGGCTCTCTCTTGCTCACCATTCCTCTGAGACCATCTGAGACTCCATTTATTCTGGGGGCGGGGAGATGCTGCTGGATGCCCAGTGGTTAGGCAGCAATGGCAGAACTGCCTTTGTAGCTGCCTGGGCCTGCAGTATCACCAAGGCTGGTTTGGTGCTAACCTCTCAGGGAAGCACTGCCAGGCCTACATCTCACTGGACCTGCCTGCCAGTGGGTTTCAAACATCACCTGCTTCCTCTGCAACAGCTTAAGCAAGGAGCTATAACACGTTGGGTATCAACACGGGCCTGTGGCACTCCTGAGTCTCCACTGCCTTCTGATACCACCACCCTCGTTCTAAAAGAGTTAAACTTTAACACTATGTGGCAAACTCATTTTCCACTTGCCTCAGAGAGACTGTGAACCTGGCCTAGTGCCCAGCCTCGGGCCTCACCCTGAGTGCTCTATGCTGCCCCTGAGCAAGAAATGGGACCTTGAGACCTTTGACCTCCAGGTCCATTCGTTCTCATCCAGAGGCAAGCAGCTCCTGGTCCGACCCGCAGGCGGTGGGATCCATGCCACACTGCCGGATGCTGAACAACATCAGGGCATTTGCAGAAGGATTAGCTAAGAGGGAGCAAGCACCCTGAAGATGGGCAGCACCATCCCACAGGCTGGTGGCCTCCATGGAAGAAAAGGAAAAGGGGATCTAGCCGGCCAGAGCAGGCATTCTCACTTCTACCCCCTGCCACATGATGGGAACTCCACTGCTTTGCTGTCACGAGTGAAACCTCTGAAGATGTGAGGCAACAGAAGCTCTGTGAGCTGCCTGCTTTTTCTCAGTGTGAAAATGCTACCCAGTGCTGTGCTGTGGTTAACTTTAGCTTAAAACAACAGTAGGTCTACCCCATTAGTCTGTTGTTCAGAAACATAGATAATCTACCCAATAATAGTTAAATACTTGCTAAATACTTTTTCTACAAGAATATAAAAATCAAGAAAAAGGTAGTGAATTAAAATTAGTAATTAAAATGATATGTCTGAGTATTTTTTTGTCCTTTGTTGTTTGGGTTATATTGGTAGCCTTTGGTGGTGAATTTTAAATAGTTTTTATAGTATGCTATGATAATTGTGTAAAACTGTAATGTTACCTAATTATGAACTTTGTAATTTATCTATAATTATTCTTCATTCTTTCAAAATCTGTGGCTCTGCTTAAATATTAAGTTTATATGCCATTTTAAGAAAATATTATTAAGAGAATATTATTTTGGATTAAGGGAACTTCATTCATTCATTCCATACGTATTTAGCAGGTATGTTACATATTAGGTACTTTACTGGGCATTAGGTGCTGTAGTAAATTAGACATATTTTTTACCATTAGAGGAATTACATACAATACAGCAGGGAAAATAAATAATTAGGTAATAAATATTAAATTGCTATTGCATAGCCAGACAAAAATCACACTAGTTCTGTGAGAACACCAAGGGGGATATATACTATTTTATTTTTCCCTATTTTTTCTCATGTAGATGTATAATGATAGCTTGGTTAATTTATCCAATGGAAATAAAGGCTTTAGTTTAATAATCTAAGCATAGGAAATATACTTTAGTATATGGTAATAGGACAACTAACCCATTATCATTCTAAATGTTTGATTCCATATGTAACCCATAATTACTATCGACTAGAATAGTAATTGAATAGAATTATTCAGTCAGGAAGCTAAATTTGGACAATTGTTATAAAATCAGAGTTGAAAATGTTCTGTTACATTTTAAAGTAAAAAACCCAGTTGTCCCAGTAATAGACCTGTTAGAAAAAATTTAAAATTATGCGTAAGGGTAAAGACATGAACATGTTCAGTGCCACACAGATGGAAATGTGGTTGAGAGGTGACAAAGATGGATAGAGGGCCAAAAGGGGAAATTAAGGAGGAAGATATCTTGTTGTGTGTAAATTGCATACTAATTATATGCTAGGGGATAGAAATGAGAAGATGAAAGAGCATAGTTTTTTTCCCCCAAAATTTACGGATATATAGAATGAATATGTGATGATGGTATGGTACTGGAAATAGTAATTGTCATTTTAGAAGTTTTACTTTGTACAACACAGAAAATGTCTTGTAGGGAAACAGGGCGGGGCTGATTAGTTCTCGAAAGGGGTTGCACGTGGGTCATTGGATCAGGAAGCGTGAAAAAGCACGCAGCAGCATCTGCAGTGAAATAGTATTTGCTAGACGTTATAGGGATGTTGCACCCATGACCTTACCACAGCTGTGAGTGCATGCGAAAACCCATAGAAGGTTGAGCCAGCTAAAACCACAGCGTGGACCGCAGGGGATGGAGTGGGGTGGAGAGCTCCTTCATGAAATCCCCCTGAGAGGAACTGGTGACAATGGATGGCTGCTGGGAGAGGGAAAATCAGATGCTGCCCCTGAGAGGCTAACTGTGACCCAGGTGATGGTCCTAGACCCGTGCCCATACATGTGGGAGAGGCTGACTGTACCCCAGGTGATGGTCCTAGACCCGTGCCCATACATGTGGGAGAGACTGACCATACCCCAGGTGATGGTCCTAGACCTGTGCCTGTACATGTGGGAGAGGCTGACCGTGCCCCAGGTGATGGTCCTAGACCTGTGCCTGTACATGTGGGAGAGGTTGACTGTGCCCCAGGTGATGGTCCTAGACCCGTGCCCATACATGTGGCATCAAGTAGACATATAGTGGATTAAAAAGCACTTGAAGCGGAGAGGGAAAAGTGATAGAGGGGAAAAGGGAGGAGATGAAGGGGAGGAAATGGAGGTAGAGCTGATAAAAAAAAAACAAACCCAATGTACATGTATGAAATGATCAAACTAAAGAAAATCCACATAAAAATATGGAGCAAATTAGGATAATGAAAAGAATGAAAAAAAAAAAAAAAAAAAAAAAAAAAAGGAAAGGATTAAAGCATATAGAATTGGAAAAGGATGTGAAAAAGAAAAGGAAATATAGAAAAAGTAGAGAATAAGGAGGGATAGTAGCTAAGAAATGAATTATTTTTTTCTTTTTGCAGATTTATTTATTATAATTTATTCATATTACATCCCAATTCTTATATCTTCACTTGTATCTTCCTGTACCCATGTTCCTACCCGCCCTCCCTCTTCTGCCCTATTCCCCTCCCCTAGACCTCTGACTACAGGTTAGGTCTCATCTGGATAGCCTGCTCTCCCTTTTTCTGTGTGCTCTACTGGCCTCCCCACCAAGAGGCACCAGAGTTCAGTCAGAGGCAGTCCCTGCTCTCCTTACAAGTGTGGAGAGTGTGCTGGATCTGAACAGGGGCTCTAGGGTCTCTGCGTGCAGTGTCCTTGGTTGGCGCAACAGTTTGTGCAGGCGCCCTGGGTCCAGATCCGCCAGTCTTGATGGTCTCCTTGTGGGGCTCCTGAACCCTCTGGGTCCTTCCATCTCCCCACTCTTGCATACCACTCTGAGAGCCGTGCATGGCGATACATGCCCTTAATCTCGGAAGTGGAGGCAGGAGAATCAGGACTCTAAGGCCATCCTCAGTTACGTAGCAAATTTAAGGCCAGACCCCATCTCACACTTTTTTTTTAAACCATAAAATGACTAACCCCCACAAAACCACAGAAAAACACAGAAGCAGACATTAGCTGCCTTCTAAGTCCCACAGATGCCCTTGTTCAGGGGACTCAATTGCAAAGCACCGCAACCTGGCACAAACCCAGAAATACATTATAGTTGTGGAGGCTGAAGGCCCAGTCATGTTGTCAGCAGGGCTGGCTGCCCCAGGGTGCTGAGGGGGTCTGCTCCGGACAGCTCTCCTTGACTTGGATAAGGCTGTCCTCACTTCAAGCTGATCTGCGAAGACACCATGCGGATAAGACCACACCCCGAGGGCACAGCTTCAGGATATCGATTTTGAGAGCTACAGTTCAACCCATAACACCGCGAGGCCCCCGTGTAGTCACGGCTGGCAGTTGGCTGTATTTTCATCCAGTTCTGCTTTCAACGCATAGTTCATTGTGATCTTTAATATTCTTGGGGTGTTTTTGGTAGCAACGACACACTTTGCTTACGCTGAGGGTCTCTGATAATTGAATTAGTTCTGTCTTCCTTAAGTTGTCTTTATTTTTCTTTGATGTTTTAGATTATAGTAGCCTTCTCTGGAGGAAATTTTCCCTTGGGTACCTTATACTGTAGCTAGTTCTAAACCCTAGAATAGTGTATCTTATTCTGTACATACAAACACACGCAATAAAGTTTAGTGTATGAATTAAGCACAATAAGAGATTACCAACACTAACACTAACGTAGAGCCATCATAATAGTATACTCTAGAACAAGTTACATGACTTTCATCCTCTCATTTAAGGAAGTCCTTTATATGTCTCTGGACTACGCACGCTGCAAACATCAGTACGGCTGGCCTTGGGGACCTTAAAGTAGTAGAAGAAGGGATACATGGGCACTATGGCGACAGTGTAGTAGTAGTTCTGTTAACTGAGAGCTCCAACTGGTTATTGGGTATGTAAACTATACCATGTGGATACGCTGCACAGAGATGGCTCATGACCCTGGAAGGCCAGGCAGAGTTCGGCTGTGGGTGATTTCATCATCTGCGCTGACCAGCATGCGCTTTAAGGCACAAGAAGTGTTTATTTCTGTAATTTTACTTTATTTGAAACATGGGACTCAAAACAACGGGTAGAGGGAAGACCACTATGATTTTTATGTGTCATTGGGGACAAGAAAAATACTAACATTGCTTTTATATGACTGAAGGAAAATTAAACTGCTGTTGAAAGTTATGGAGCATTTAGATATAATTATTTCACCAACAGCGAAATGATTTTTATGTTACCACCAAAATAAATTGATAAGCACGTTTGTTGTTTATTTTTAGGCCCGTAGTTCAAACATGAGTAAAATGAGTTTGGTTAACGAGTTCAAGCAGATGGTAAAAGAAGGAGGAATTTTTTCTCTTTGGCGAGGAAACGGTGCAAACGTTTTTAAGATTGCACCAGAGACAGCACTCAAGATCGGGGCTTATGAACAGGTAAAGTGTGATTGACTATGGGACTTTAACTAGTCATGTTTTAAGTTTAAGTTTTAAAAGTTTAGACTTTTGTGAATGAGAACATAGTGTATATAACCAACATTGCCAATGTAAGTATTACTGGTTTTACTTTTATTTGCTTCCTTCTGAGAGTCCTTATTTCTGTAAGAGTTATTCTCTGGGTTCTATTGCATTATCATGGCAGATCTATGACTATTGTTTTTCAAGCTAACTGTCACAGCGTAAGAGGTGTTCATAAGACAGCTCACAATTGCTTTTTCTTAGAACCGTTTGAATTTTTTTCCAGAGGTTTCAATTCATTTGTTAATGAGTCAATAATTAAGCTTTTTATTTAGTAGAGACAAAGTTGGGAAATGTGTACTGAATCTCAAAGTTTTTCAGTCTGATTTAGGATTTTATTTTTGCTTAAATAATTTTCTTTGAGATGAAACATCAGCTTTCAAATACTGCAGTTCATTTGGGTTTCATAAGAGTCTAAGAATGAGTTTTTGGTAAAAAATGGGAAGTAAGAACATGTTGGAGCCTTGAGGAAAGAGGAGAAAATATGAAATAATCCCAGAGAGTCACAGTGCAGATAGAGCAAGGACCTGGAACATGATTGTTGGTAGCAAAGACCAGGTGAAGTTAGTAGCCATGAATATAGAGTTGTGTCAGGCAACAGGTAGACCCATGAGATCTTAGGTATGATATCTTTTGAGTTTTGTCACTTTCATTTATTTCAGTGTTTGTTAATGTGCCTATACGTGAGTGAGGCCTTATACTGTAGTCTGGGGATAGAGGAGAAAATAAGACAGATATCCACTCTGCCCTTCCAGATTCACATCCTGTCAAAAGTCCATGTTGAAAAATTCAGGGATGGTTCATCTAAATGAAAATACCAATTTAAGAGACAGAAATACTATGTTGCAAATGTATAAAAACGGCAGGCCAAATGTTCTGGACTCTGTCATAAGCATGCCACCCTCACTACTTAAGGGGGTATACCATGACACAGAGAACACCCCAGGTAACACACTGTTGTTACTAACCACAGCTTTGTAGATTTCTAGTGTGCAGCCCTGGTGAGCTGGGACGGGTATCCTTTCCCTATTCTGTGCAACTTTTGATGAGTGACAAACAGTAGCCTGCTTCACACTTTCCCACCCTGCTTCCTGCTGGCCTATCCTGGGACACATTGCCTTGTAGGGTCAACAAGAATGAAGAGAATGCCACAGAGGGTGGGAAAAACGAAGCTGTTCCTGCCCCGTTGTGCTTGTTTTCTTGCTGTTTAGAAGCCCTGCCTCCCCCCCAACTCCCCTGCCCCCTTAACCTCCAGGTTCTCAGAGGCTCACTTCTCTTGATTCACAGCAGAGAACTTTGTTGGGCGACAGGGGTTGCACAAGGCTAGGTCAAGTGAGTTGCAGTGAGACCGCCTTTTACATTTCTGGACTGTGTGTGAACTCCTTTTCCCAAAGAGCCTGCTATAGTTTCTCCCCATTCAGCGTGTTCTGGGCACTTACATTTGACTACTTGACCACATACTGCTTTCACAGAGTCTTTTAACTATATGTCTTAACAAATTGCACTTTTCCTGTTTCAACTTTGTTCATATTTTCTCTTACGTTTTTTTCTCCTTTTTATGGAAATTCTTTCCAGAATCCATATCTTGGACTTCCTTCCCCAAGAAGAAACTCACTTTAGCATTTCCTTTTCCTGCTCGAGTCTGCTGGTTGCTTCTTACCACTTAATGTAAATTAGAGGTGGCTCAGGAGGATGTGACAAGAGCCCTCTCACAACTTTACAGAGAAGTTCACCACTCTCTCACACATGGATGGAAATCCGAGGAAAGGCAGTTTAGGGACAGTGCAGAGATGCCCTGTAGGCAAAAAGAAATACAGTCCCTTCCAGCTCACTATCTGTCATCTGTGTTGTAGTCTCCATTGTCCTCAGTCAGAGATAGAGTTCCAGCAATCATACCTGATTTCCAGGCAATATTTAGGGAAGGCACCAAAGATGGATATAGCCTTCTTCCCATCCAGAACACTTTGCAGAAGTGACGCGGAGCAGTGATGCTTTCATACCATTAGCCTAAACTTAGAGGAGTGAACAGCTGTAGCTGGAAAGGAATTGAGGAATGTAGTTTTAGTTGTGGGACAAGTAGCTGCAAATGAACTTATTTCTTCGGACAAAGGAGAGAATGTATATTAGGGCACAACTAGCAGTTATTCTCAGTCCGGTTTTGTCTTTCCCTGTAGGTCTGTTTTATTTTTTTTAATTAATTTTATTAATTTATTCATATTACATCTCAATTGTTAGCCCTTCCCCTGTTTCCTCCCATTCTTCCCTCCCTCCCACTTCTCCCCTTCTCCCCTCCCCTATGTCTGTGATTGAGGGAGACCTCCTCCCCCTATATATGCTCTTAGAATATCAAGTCTTTTCTTGGTAACTTGCTATCCTTCCTCTGAGTGCCACCAGGTCTCCCCATCCAGGGGACCTGGTCAGAAAAGGGGCACCAGAGTTCGTGTGAGAGTCAGATCTCACTCTCTACTCAATGGTGGAGAATATGCTGTTTGTTGGCTAGGTCTTGGTAGGGGTTCGACGCTTACTGCCTATATTCTCCTTGGCTGGTGCCTTAGTTTGAGGAGGACCCCAGGATCCAGATCTGCCTGTCATAAAGTTCTTCTTGTAGGTTTTCAGGACCCTACGGGTCCTATTATTTCCCCATTCTTCCATGCTACTCTCGCCTAAAGTCTCAATAGGATATCCTCTCCTCTGACCTACTTTCTCGATAAGTAAAGATTTTCATGGTACGTATCCCTTGGACTAGTGTTTTGATATAAGTGAGTATATACCATTTGTCTCTTTTTGCTTCTGGGTGAACTCACTCAGTATGATAATTTCTAGATCAATCCATTTGTCCACAAATTTCGGGAATTCCTCGTTTTTAATAGCTGAGTAGTATTCCATAGTGTAAATGTACCACAGTTTCTTAGTCCATTCTTCTACTGAGGGACACTTAGGCTGTTTCCAGCAGCACTGGCATTCAGTAATGGCCAGGCAGTGTTCTGGAAAGGAGCCTGTACACCCTATTCTAAAGTAGCAGCTTTTCCTGGACAAACAGTTTAAAACAGACCTACAAGTATAGCTTCCTTACTATACTCCATGTGACAAAAGAGCCTGTCATGTTAAGTTTGTAATTATCTAGTCAGCAAACACACTGCTGTTCATGTGTAAAGCAGTGTGCTAAAAGGATACAAATACAACCACAACCCTTATGTATGTTATTTGCATGCTCCCTATGATGTAACACTTTCATGAATAGACTTAAGCAATTTAACACTGCTATTGAATTATTCCACAGGGAAAAAAATAGAAGAAAAAGCTGAATAGAGAGCTTTAGCTTATCTATTACATAGAAACTAAAATTTAGTATTGTGTTAGAGTATGCTAATGTTCAGCACCTGCTATATATTTTAATAGGGTTTATACTATTAGTTAACGTTATAAAGCTTGAAAGAAATATGCTTCAGTAATACTGTATATTTTAATATTTTTATTTATACAGTATAAGAAATTTCTTAGCTTTGGCGATGCTAATTTAGGAGTTCTTCAAAGATTCATAGCTGGTTCCATGGCTGGTGCAACTTCCCAAACCTTTATTTACCCCATGGAGGTATGTCTTGTTACAGCATTTTCAGTAATATCACGCTATTAGTGCAACTAACAATCAGAAGTGATTTCCAGTTCATTATAACTTTGAAAGATTTGAATCTTGTATGAAGTGTCAGCCTCAATAGCCTTTGTTGCTAAGATAAATGGTATTGTCTACAGACAAAGAAAATACATTCATTTATTTAGCCACTCGTTAGGCAAATGTGGATTGTATGGATGCTAGGTTGAAGGTACTTTGCTAGGTGTCATGTAGGATCCAAGGAAGAGTCAGATGGGGTTTTGATCACGTATTTGATAGCCTAAGAAGGGAAAATGAAACAGCTACAGCAGTATTGATGATCCAAAATTGAAAAAAGCTAGTGGCCTAGAAGATAGCTCACTATATAGCACTATAGAAACTCAAAGGGGAGAGAATGTATTTATTTCTAGTTAAGAATTCAATAAAAGACATGACTAGAATGTGTGCATGATCGTGGCGCAGGCTTTGAACATGAGGATTATAAAGGCATTTTAGGTGAAAATAACAGGTTGAACAATGGAAAGGAAGTTTTAGGAGCTAGACATTTAATTTTAGACTATTTTTGTTTGTTTTTGGGTGTTTTATTGTTGATTTTTGTGTTTGCTTTTTTGAGATAGTATCTCATTCTGTAGCTCACTGTTCATCCGGGCTGGCATCGGGCTTATGGCAGTCCCCTTGCCCTGGTCTTGCGAGTGTTGAGACTAGAGGCATAAGCCACTAGGGATGCTATAATTTGTAAACATGGTAAAACAGACCTTGCTAGATTGCTACATGAGTTAGGTGAATCTAATTAATACATCTTTAGTACACTCTTTCACACCTAGGTGATAAAGACCAGGCTGATTTTAGCTAATACTGGAGAGTATTCTGGGATTATTGATTGTAGCAGGAAGCTTCTGCGGACAGAGGGTATTCAGGCCTTCTGCAAAGGCTACGTTCCCAACCTGATGGGCATCATACCATATGCAGGCTTAGACCTTGCCATCTTCGAGGTGAGCTCATTCTCAAAGTATGACGTCACGTGTTATATTCGAAAATGGGACACAAGATTTTTATTCTGAAATATAGATATGGCTTTGCATGAAATAGCTTCTGATCAGGACTGAAACAGTATTTTTATTTGTCTTTCTCTTAGACATCTGGTAATCTAGTAATTCTTTTGTAACTCGCTTCTTGGCAGTGATGGTTCTAGACATAACTTCTGATGAGGCAGTGGTTCTCAGCCCTGGGTGTGCATCAGATGCACCTGCTTGTGGATTTTTAAAAGAATCCACTCCTTGGCCACATCCTGAGGTGTCCTAATTTAGTTGTCCCAGGAAGGGCCTAGGATTCAGATTTCCTTACTACCCAGTAGAATCTGATGCACAGGTAAGATTGAGAAAGCAGAACTATTCTCATGTGGCTGTGAAGGTTAGAATCTCGGGAAGGGATAAACGTGGGCTAGGGATGAAAACCAGCATGGAAGGAAAAGCCTGATGGTGCAATGCAACAGACCAGAGCACGGGCGTTTCACGGGCTTGCCCATTTATCGGTCTCAGGACAGGTTTAATGTTGGCATAAAAATGGTGTTGGTGTTAATTTCTGTGAGACTATCCAGAGGTTTTGCTCTGGTCTTTAAAGTCAAAACAATAAAAGGAAAACAAAAAAGCAGAGCTAGGCAAAAGCCACATAAGAATCATAGACATGCAAACACAGACTGCGGAGCTCTCAGGTGCTACACTTTATTTTACTTAGAGCTGCAAGACCAAAGGTCCTTTCTTCTCTACCAGCTTCTGAAGAATTACTGGCTAGAACACTACGCAGGAAACTCCGTGAACCCCGGGATGGCGATTGTGCTGGGCTGTGGTACACTGTCTCACATTTGTGGCCAATTAGCCAGTTTTCCCCTGAATGTTCTTAGAACTCGCATGCAGGCAGGTGAGTTTTTATTATTATTTTTATTTTTTTTTTTTAATTTTAGTTTGGTGAAGTCATCACTAAGGTAAGAAATATGTTTTAAATAAGTAGGAACTGATATTTTTAAAGGCAGCAAACCAATAGAACTGATAAACAAAGGAAAAGCTAACCAATATAAAGGACTAGATCTGAATTTATTATTATTATTTTCAAGACTTATTTATTGTATTTCATATGTATAAGTATGTTGCTTGCATGTATCTACATATACTGCATACATGCAGTGCCTGAAGAGGCCAGAAGAGGGCATTAGATCCCCAGGAACTGGAGTCATAGATGGTCATGTGCCTCCGTATGGGTGCTGGGAACTGAACCTGGGTCCTCTGGACAAGCAGCAAGTGCTCTTAACCACTGAGCCATCTCTCTTGGAACTTTTTATAAGTTTCAGTTTTCTTTTTCCTCCAAAGGTCTGTCTGGAACCCTCTTTACAGAGATCTTAATTAGGAAGTACCATGCAGAACAATAGAAAAGATTTGTTTTCTTTAAACCAAAAGCTAATCCACAGAGACACATCACTCCTGGTTTTGCTGTTCCTGTTGTGAGCATCTTCGGGACTCAATGAAATTCAGTTTGCTCAGGGAGGAGATAGTAAACAGTATGTGTTTTGCTTTTCTTGGTGAAATGTTAGAGATTTAGATTTCAGTATTTTAAAAAATCACTTCTCAAAGAGGAAAAATGTAACACAATGCTACAATCCTGAGTAAGTTAATATGCTTCTACTTTTTCTCGTTCTCTCAGTTAGGCTTTGGGTCCGATTTATATCACACTTGGGATGGAGACTTTCTTTACCCAGTAGCACTCATGCCTTCTATTAAACTGCCCTTCAGCCTCACTTCCAAATGCCTCCGTGAAGTGTCTCATGAAAGACTTACTTGTTGTTCAAGGCAACTTTCTGCAGTGATGGGAATCATTTATATCTGTACTGCCTGGTGTAGGAGCTACCCAGTATATGTGGCTGTCAGGCATTTGAAAGGTACTAATATGACCGAAGAATGGAAATTTTATTAAATTTAAGTAGCCACATGCATAGTCACTACTTGTGGTGGTTTGAATAAAATGGCCTTCATAGGCCCATAGGGAATGGCACTGTTAGGAGGCATGGCTTTGTTGGAGGCAGCGTGTCACTGTCTCTTCCTGCTGCCTGTGGATTCAGATGTAGAGCTTTCAGCTCCCTCTCCAGCACCATGCCTGCCTGCATCTACCATGCTTCCTACCATGAGCACAATGGACTAAACCTCTGAACTGTAAGCCAGCCCCAGTTAAATGTTTTCCTTTGTAAGAGTTGCTATGGTCATGGCATCTCACAGCAGTAGAAACCCTAACTAAGACAGAAGTTGGTATCAGGAGTGGGGTATTGCTGTGATTGGCCTGACCATGCTTTTGTTTGGAGGAATGTGCACTTTGGGGCTTTGGATTAGAAAAGCAGTTGAATACTTTTAAGTGGGCCTTAATGGGCCACATGCTAGTAGGAGCATGGAAGACAGTTGTGTTGATGTTGATTTGAACTGTGGGAGCCTAACTCAAAAGGTTTTAGAGGAGAAGAATGTTAGTATGTGACCTAGAGACTGTTGTGGTACTTTGGTGAATAATGTGGCTGTTTTCTGCCATTGTCCAAAAAAAAAATCTGCCTGAGGCTAAAGTGAAGAGCTTTGCATTAATTGCAGTTGCAGAGGGATAATTCAAAATAGCCTAGTGTGGACTCTGTCATGTGGCTATTGGTGGCCATGCTTATGCAGATCTGTAACGAAAAGGAGCAGGCTGAGCAGGGAAAAGTTACAAAAATTTACACTTTGAGGAGAAAACGGGCACCAGGAAGCAGAATGGAGTTAAGTCCTGTGTTCAAGGAGATAAACAGGTGAAAGGAAGTGCTGATGTCTGCTGGAGTAAAGGGCGTGGTGACATCAAAGCAAGATCTCACCTACTTAAGCTTTCAACTGTGAAAAAGGCTTAAAGAAAAGCTTAGAGCCAGATGTGGTGTTGCACACCTTTAATCCCAGGACACTGGAGGCAGAGACAGGCAGATCTCTTGAGTTTGGGACCAGCCTGATCTATAGATGGAGTTTCAGGGCAGCCAAGTTTAGGCAGTGAAGGAAACTATGGAAAACAGAAAGCTGGTGAAGATGAAAGTGAGCGTGGGGCCATGTTGCAGCCCCAGCAAGCAGCAGGACTTGGTAGTTTCAGCCACATGGTTCTGGCTTTAGAGTCAAGAATATAAAAAATGGGTTATAAAATCTCTCTTTATGACCAATGAAAGCCACTGAGGTTGGGGCTATACCAAGGCTGCCCCTGTATGAAGGCCCAGAGAGGCCATTGTGTGGAGCTATAAAAGGAAAGCCTGGGCTGCGTTGGAGACCCCAAAATATTAGATGCCAGAGTTGTGGGATACCTGCCAATGAAAGCTGCTAACAGGAGGAGGAGAAAATGTGTGTTGAAGTTAATAAAGATGGAAGGAGTTGGAGATCTGAGGAGCATTTGGACTTCAGACATGGACATGCAGTGTTTGGAGTTGGCCCAGCTGGTTTTCAGTCTTGCTTTGGTCCAGTATTTCCTCACTCTGCTCGCTTTTGGAATTGTTATGTATATCCTGTGCCATTATACATTGGAAGTACGTGATGCTTTTTTATTTTGATTTTATAAGGGATTGCAGTTGAGAGATTGCATGAGTCTCTGAAGAGACTTTGAACTTTGGACTTTTCAACAAGCTTGAGACTGTTATAGACTTATGGGGACTTTTGAAGTTGTACTAAATGACTTTTGCATTGTGATATGGCTACAAGCCTATGGGACCAGGGAGTGGAATGTGGACACTGCCCTAATTGAACACCATAAGATCATCCTATTAGGAGTAACGTGTGAAATGATTTCAGTTTCTATAACTTCTCATTATCTTTGGACTAGATGAATATGTAAATATTAAATACTGAGTTACACTGTTTTTTAAAATTTTATAGCCATGCTGGAAAATGAAAGAATACCTATGATGCGGCTCATTCAGGAAATATACACTAAAGAAGGAAAGAGGGCATTTTTCAGGGGTCTCACCCCTAGTATCATCAAGCTGCTTCCTGCAGTGGGCGTTGGCTGTGTGGCTCACGAACAAATGAAAGTGCTTTTTGGATTAACCTAGAAGTGGAATATCAAACTGCCATCCTTGTCATAACCACTAAGGTATAAGATAATACCTGGCTTGTAAGATGATCCTACTTTTTCCTAAAGAGAAAGAAATGTCAACTAATTGTAAAATTACTTTGCCTTTGTTTATTATAAAATATAAAAATTCAACAATAGTATCGATAAAGTTATTTAATAATTTCAAACCCTTTATTATCCACAGGTTTTTTTTTATTTTACATTTTGTTTTCTTGTCCTTAATCTTAAAACTAGGTTTTGATTGGATGTTAATATATCATACAATGACATTAGAAAATATTTGGTAAGCTATGCAGGAGTTTTTGTTAGAACTTCTCTTTTTAAGTTAGGCTTGAAAATGTTTTACACAGCAAAGCAAAAATCATTGCCTTTCACTTTGATGTTATAGTTAATCTCCTCAGCAAAATAGGTAACCCACTTCATAATTCTAGAGTATTATGGATCGGGTAAGGTGGTTGGTTTGCCATGCATTTCCCCTTCTAATCCTGTGTCTCCTTCAGTTCTGCACATCTGATCTCCTTCACCCTGATCTTTCTAGGCCTCTTTGCAGACAGGAGCTGCCTCCCTTGCCTTGCCTGGGGGACTTCCTGTAAACACATTTTCCACAAACTCTGGAATGATTTGCTCAGGGCAGCAGCTTCTCTTTCCTGCCACTGTGAGAAAGGTTGGCTAACATTTCTTAATTGTTTCAGTCTGTATCCTCAAGAGTAGCTACTCATTTCAGCCCTCTCAGGTAATCTGATTGAAACTAGTTGCTGGGACTGGAGGTGAGGCAGCTGTCTCCTCCTGGGGGGAGGGGAGACCTAAGTGTGTGACTCAGAGCCAAGTATCTCAGAAGTGCCTCTTGTGAGTCATTGCTTTTTATTTGCAGTGTGAATGGGAGCGTCAGGAGTCATGAAATTGACTGAGCGATCATGCGTTCACTGTTACAATACGCTAACTATTGTCAGGGCTCTGTTAATAGTCATTATCAGTTGTACAAAATGAGCAGTTACACTGTGTCATTTTCATACATTATACTGTGCTCTTTTGTCACATTCAACAGCAAACTCTGGTTAGAAAGTAAACAAAGGACTTGGATAGACAGTTCTTTGAAGAGAATATACAAATGGCACAGATAATCACAGGAAAGCTGCATTGACATTCCTTACCACAAGGAAAGCAAATTAAAACTTAAATGAAATCTCATTTTGTGCCATTGTGATGGCTCTTAGTAAGAAAACCCTGGAAAACAGCAAGTGCTGGTGAGGATGTGGAGAAACTGGAACCCTGTGCATTGTAGCTGGAGCACAGAGCAGCCACGGTGGAGAACAGTTCCTCGGTGGAGCTCATAAAATGAAAAGCAGAGTGATTGTATGATCCAGAAGATTATACTGTTTCAAAAACAATTCAAAGCAGGGTCTCCAGGAGCCACGTGCTCATCTTTGCTCATAGCAGCATGGCTTGCAGTCACCCAAATGTGCAAGCCGCCCGAAAGCCCATCTACAGGTGGATAAACTGTGGCATATGCAGTAGAATGCTATTTCTCCTTTGAAAGAAGATCCAGATACATATTACAATATGGATGCACCTGGAAGATATTACGCTAAGTGAAAACAATTAGTTCCAAAGGCTAAACACCGTATGTTCACCTTGTGAGGTGCCCTGAGTGATTAGGCTCATGGGGGCAGGTGGAGCTGTGGCTGCCAGTGAGGGGGAGGCGGTGGCATCTGAGGTTACAGATGGCTGGGAACCGCCATGTGGGTGCTGGGTAGCAAACCCAGGTCCTCCAGAAGAGCAGCCCAAGTCACATCTCTAGCCCCTACCCCAAATTTCTTATAGAAACGATTTTTGTTTTTTGTCTCCCTGGACTAGAAGATGTGCTCCATGGATACAGGAGTTTCCTTTTTTTGTTGTTGTTATCTCCTCTTTGGAGGTCTTTGGGTGGTGCGTGTCAGGCATTCAGTGACTGTTCCATAGGTGAATGAGCCACGTGCGCGGGAAGGAACATCTGTTTACATTTCTATTTGGTCGAGGTCAAGGGTTTGTTATGCCACCCCTTGTTAGCGGTCTTTTTTCAACCCCAGTTATAGCCCTTTCTTCTTAGAACATTGAATATTATTACAATATAGTACCTAGCTCTAAGATGACCCAGGGAAGTAGTTTATAGAAAATAATTAATGCTATTGTAGTTTCCCTCCCACCTTCTGTGTTCCTGTGAGTGTTCACATGAGTGGGTGTGCATGTGGAGGCCAGAGGTTGACATTAGGTATCTTCCTTAATGTCTCCTTATTTACATTTTATTAGATTTTGGTGTGTGTGTGTGTGTGTGTGTGTGTGTGTGTGTGTGTGTGTGTGTGTACCAAGTCATGTGTATGGAGGTCAGAGTTCACTGGGGGGCGGGGGGTCGGTTCTGTCTTCCCACCCTGTGGGTCCCAAAGGTCAAACTCAGGTCAACAGGATCAACACGGGGCATCTTTACTTGCTGAGCCCTCTCCGTGACCCTCAACTTTATTTTTTGAGACAGGGTCTCTCAGAAACTTGGAGCTTGCCTATTCAGGCGAGATTGGTTGGGAGCAGCCCCTGTCTTAGCCTTTACAGCACTGGGATTATAGATGTGCCCTGCCATGTCCGTTTTTATTTTTTTTTAAGATGTGGGTGCTGGGGGATTGAACTCAGGTCTTCTTACTTACAGGGCAAACACTACTGATTGAGGCAGCGTCACAGCTCTCCCCACCCCTAATCCTGTATTGCATTATAACATAATGTGTAATTAATTTGCCATCTAAAGCGATGAACTTTCCTAGGAGCTCCACCTTCAGTGGCTTACTATTTATCACTATCCTGTGCTGTAATAAAACTCCAGCTGAGAGTTTTGCTCTCCTCCAGCCTGAGGTTACTTCTATCATCTAGGCTATTAAACAAAACTGATGAAGGTCATGGTTGCAGCGTACCACATAAGCAGAGTTAAGAATGCCACCTCCTATACACTTGGTGGTGTTTCTGTGTTTGTAAAGAGAAAAGCAGCCAAGCTTTGTCATATGTAGGTATCTTAAAGAGAATGATTTATAATTGCCAAATTTGAAAACTGTGTGAACTTTTCAGTAGAATACACACACACACACACACACACACATATGTGTGTGTGTGTGTGTTCTGTAGGTAAGAAAATATCAATTATCATGTGTCTATTGTGTGCATCATGTCTTGCTTTCAATCCTTGTGTGAAATATTTCCAACATAAAATAAAGAAATGTATTTGGGAAGTTTAGTTTATCCTTCATGGGTGATAGAAGATTCGTGAAGAAACCAATGCTGAATTAATCTCACCTGTGATGATATTAGGTGAAGGATGGTCACGTGATACGCCCTCAGCGAGACATTTTCTTTACCCTAATAGACTTCTGGCGTGTGTAGAGCAACCTCTGCCTTCACCCACTCACCTCTTCACGCTAGCTTCCTAGACACATTCCATTCCCTCATCTCTGATGCCAGCAACATCACAGGAGACTGTGGATGAGAGAGAGAGAGAGAGAGCGCAGGCAGGTGAGTTCTCTGCTGTAACCTCATTCCTGGCCATCAAACTGAGCACCAGTGACGGAGTTTCTTCCTTCTGTTAGCGGCTGGATGGCTTTTACTACACTGCTGACCTCATCAAGGCATTACATGAACTATGGGTTGTTTTTGTTCTGGCCACAAGGAGCTGGTTTCACTTAGTTTGCTCCTGTGAAGGAAAATGGGTCACAGGTCAGCCCATCTGAAGGAGGGGAATGTTTTTGTTGTTGTTTGTTTCTTTTTTTTTTCCCCTAAGGAATATTGGGGCTTTGTTCACTTCAAAAGCTAATTTGCAAACTATGCTAGCCTAGGCAGACAGAAAAGAAGCAGCTCATGTATGTTTACTCACAAATTCCAGCCCAACTGCCTTCTCTCCAGACCACATCCTTGGAGGCCACAGGCTAAACTTGTCACTTCCGTCTGCTTCACCAAGAACATTGTTTCAGCCATCCCTCGACTCTTCTTTATCCTTACGCGTCTGAAAATTACAGACTGCAGTATTCTGTTTTGGCTTACCTGCTGTTTCCTCAGGATTGCGCTCAGGTCGGGCATTGGTTTTGGAGCTACCCACTCGGGCCAGCCAGGCAGGCACCCTGCTCAACCACCTGCCACACAGCTTGGCCCACTCAGACCTGCCGGGTGGCTTTTAATTTATAAGGGAGACAGGAAAGAAAAAAGAAGAGGGGGGAGGAAAGAGGGAGGAAGTAAAGAAGGAAGCATGAAGGGTTAGAGCTGGAGAGAGGAAGTGTAGAGGAAGAGGGGCTCCTGATGTTTTATATATAAACAGAAATATACATTATTGATCAATTGTCTATGATTACTATTATTAACAAGAGTCAAATTATTTACTGTGAATACATAGTTTTCAGGACATTTTTTTGATATGGAGCCATTGCACTGATTCCTCTGAGGTTTGCCTGAGAGCAGGCGCTGCCTCTCTGTCCATCATTTCCCGCATCCACCCACCTTCCCACCAATGTGGATGCTCATCTCTTTATTTGAACATTAATTTTTACTGCGAAGTTGAAATGATTATGATAGGTACTAGGGATGCAAAACCAATATGCATATTTTATTTTACTTCTTAGTTTAAAAACATTTTAATATCACACACATATAGTGTGTTTCTGAACAAATCCAGCCCCATTCCCTCTTCTCTGATTTCTCTTTTATATCCTCACCACTTTTCCCTCCTGATGTCATGTGCTTCAAGAATAATTTAATACACACAGAATCCACTCTCCGTTGACATACATATGTGTAGGTGTGTGGGTGGAAACACTGAAGTCTTAACACAGATTTTTAAATTTAAAAAATGCTGAGGCATGATTGTAAAGCCAATTATAACTCTGATATTTAAAACAAGTACAATTGTTTTAAAATGTGAAGTATTCACATGATGTAGTAACGATGGTGATTTCAGTAATTTAGTGCTATGTTTTTACAATTGAGAATCATTTGCATTTATTTTGGGGATGGGATGGGTTGGTAGATAGTCTGGGAAAGAGACAGGGTACACCCTTTTAACCTGGGATTCCGACTCCTTAATGACTTAGGGAATATGATAGAATTTCCAATTAGCTTAATGTGATATGAATGAGGCTAAACTTAAAACTATTATTTCCTACTACCCTGCCAGGACATCCAAGCTCTTGTTTTACTGCATGATAAAATCATCTTTGCTGTGATGCACACAGTTTTACAGTGAAGCCGTTCTCTACATGGCTTAGTGATCATCAGATTTGAGAGAGCATTAATGGTGAGGAGTTTGGAACGGAAGTGATCCTTGTGCAGAGCCTGATGACTTGTCCTAATTAGCACAGGGCAATTAGCCGCTGTTAATAAAAAGGGTAAACATGTCCTCTGCTCAAACCGTGAGACTCTGGCATGGCTATTCAGGCAGATCCTCTACCACTCCAAGGGATCCAAAGTAGGTGCTGAAGTCTTAAAGGGCCAGAATCGATGAGGACATGAAAGTCTGCTGTTGCCATGGGAATAAAGGTCATTCATTGGAAGGCCAGGAGTCTTTTAAAGCAAACTTGGCTGAATGCTAGACTTTTTTTTCCCCCTGATCACAGAAATGAATCAAGCAAAACCACGTATGAGCCCAGGTGTGTGTGTGTGTGTGTGTGTGTGTGTGTGTGTGTGTGTGTGTGTGCCTTTGTGGGAGCCCCTGGCCTGTGGGCCTTACCAATGGACACGGGAAGGGAAGCCCCTTCATGGCAATGTCTGAGATCCCTGAACATTTTCTCCTCCTGTGCAGAAGTCTGCTCTGACTGTGATCTGTGTGCTAGTCATCCTTCATCATCATAGCAAATACTAGAGATGATAACCAGTTTATAAGCAGAGAAAGGGAACCCGGGCCTGAGGTCTCAGAGGTTCCAGTCCATGATGATATGGCCTCACTGCTTGTAGGCCACTGCTGGGGGTGCTAATCAAACCTCTCACCTCATGGCTGGGATGCAAGAAACAGAGACTAGGGTTCTACAGGTCCCATTGGACAGTTCTCCCCCAGGGGCCTGCAGGCCTCACAGAAGGGCCCCACCTCTAAAAGTCTCTACCCTTTTCCATAGTGCTAAGCTGAAGATCAAAGCTTTAACATGTGGGCCATTCTGCGGCAGCCAGATCCAAGCTATAGCAATCTATACTGTTTCTCAACCCACTGAACATTTCTTTTTGTAAAACAGTGAAACGGAATTCCCAGATGATTAGAAGATAGCCCTAGGCTTTTATTAGATTCACCAGACAAAAAGCTGATAGACGCTTGAGTCATCCCAGAGTCTCACTTGCCTCATGGCACACATTTCCATGGGTCCAGCTTCAGCGTGATTCCTATGCAGGAGGACTGGGCAGAGCTGCTCTTTCTTCCCGAGAGGTTCTCAGCACTGACTTGGCAGGCTGATAGCAACATTTACAGTTAAAATACTCCACAGACTTATATTTGATCTTCACAGTACTTGTTTAAGAATTCTTTATTGCACTTGGCTCATGTTTAAGATGATTTTAAGGTCTGCTTTATTGAGAGCCTTTACACAAAACAAAAATTAACCCATGTGAATTTATGATGAGCACACATGTGTAACCACCGTCATAATCAAGATCTAGGACAGTTCCATCACCCCACCCCTACGTTGCCCTTTGCCCTCTAGTATTAGCAACCACCCAAAACAAAACAAAACAATCCTCCTACTTCTTGAAGCTCCTGGTCTGTCTCTGTATAGCTTTGCTCTTTCCAGAATGTCCTACCATGTGATTACTTTTCAGTGCCTGAGAGGCATCTTCGTATGCACACAGCACAGGTGGTTCAGGAGCTGGTCCACTGAGGCACCTTTCAGTTGTTTGTGGGTTTGGCAAGCGTCCTCTTTCAAGATCAGCAGAGGGCCTTAGAAGCCATTTCCGGGAGAGATAACAAGGACTAAATGATGTCTGAGAGCTTTTCCTGAGGAAGGGCTAATTCCTAAGACTACAACGTGGAAGCAATGGAAGCACAGAAACTGGTTTCAAGACTTTTTTTTTAAATTGCAGGCAGTCCTTATCTACAGATCTATACACAGTATGCTCTAAATGTATAGAATGGTAGGGAAGGAGGTGGATTCAAGGTCCCAGCCCGTGGCTTTTGAAGAAACAAGTGGTTTTAGATTCTGTTTTAAATACACGAAAACAACAGGATATAAACACAGTTTGTGTGAAGCAGCAGTGGCTGAACAGAGAATATTCCAGAGAAGGACATCCCACTTGATGGCAAGGCAGCTGTTCATAGTCTCATCTTACTGGTGAAAGGCTACCCGGGGAAGCTATGTCCAGTCTTTGGAATCATACAGCTGACGGATCGGGTCTCGGATCCTCTCTCTGTAGATGCAGTATTTCTCCCGTTATTCCAGAAATGGCTCACCTGAACTATAAATGGCAAACCTCAGGACCAGAATGCCTTGAGGGGAAGGAGCTGAAGTTTCTCTCTGTGCTGTGGGAAGGTACCCACTGTGCTCACTCTCCCCTCCTTTCTCCAAGGCCTCCTGGGTGACCAATGGTCTTTTCTGAAAAAGGTCCCTAGCTGGTCCCCCTCTGCTACTTTTGGCCCTAGAGCCTTTCCTTCTTTGACTCGCTATCCCAGGTACCCACAGCAGTTCTCCAAGTCTTTGAGGTTGAGCAAACTGCCCGCCAAACTACTGCTGATCTTCAAGCTTTCATTTACTGGCGGTGAAGTTTGTGGCTTTGCGAGCCTGCGGACAGAGTAGAAAGCCTCCCAGGGTCCCTAACACCCCATCCCACCTGCCTGCACATTGTTCTGGAGGCTGGAGGCAGGCCCAGCCACCACCAGCCCAGGCCTGAGCCAGCTCGGCCAGGGGCAGCAGCTGGGCGGCCACACCCAGTGCCGAGCTCGATTCCTGTGCTCCAGAAGCCTCGTCCCCTGACGAAGCTCCAGACGCTCTGTGGCCACCGCCCCATCCCGTCAGGCCTTACCACCCAGATCGCGTGCCCCGCCAGCTCCGAGCCCTCGGTGACTTCCCCGGGACCATGTTGCGCTGGCTGCGGGCCTTCGTGCTGCCCACCGCCGCCTGCCAGGAAGCGGAGCGGCCCACGCGCTACGAGACGCTCTTCCGGGCGCTGGACCGCAATGGGGACGGCGTGGTGGACATCGGAGAGCTGCAGCAGGGACTGCAGAGCCTGGGCATCCCACTGGGCCAGGACGCGGAGGAGGTGGGTCGCTGCGGGGTGCTGGGGCGGCTGCAAGCGCCTCGGGGACACAGCCAGGTCCTGGGAGGGCGGTGGCCTGAGGCCAGGCAAGAAGGAGGCGGAACTATGCCTGCTAGCCCGCTGGAAGAGCCCCAGAGAGTTGGATCTGGAAGGCGGCGGGTGTTTTTCCAGATAAGTTAGTGTTGCACACTTAAACCTGTCAGCATTTTCTTTCTGAGAGCACCTCTGGTTCTTGCTTGGTTCTTCACCTGTCCTGTCCTTTGCAAACTTTGCCTGGTTGCCCTGCTGTCAGACTTCAGTGAGTCCCAGGTTCTGTGAGGGAGACACTTTGTGTCTCCTCGAAACAGCTTTGTTACAACAACTAGAGTTTATTGTTTTAAAAACGGGTTAAAATCAGCAGTGCTCTCAGCTGCTGGTTGAGGTAGAAAGGCCACATTCCGTTTTTATGTCATTCTAAGTTAGTGGCCCTGAGTGTACACATTGATCTGAAGCGCGGACCTGTTGCAAAGTGATTGTACTTTCTCTGAGTCATGTAAATTGTGACCCTGACATCCAGGCCCCTTGGCTGGGTGGAGACACTGGATCTGGAACTTGTCCAGCCCGTTGCCATAGGAGAGGACACTGACTTTCCTATCTGAAGAGGAACGTGCTTGAGTTACTGCTGGGGGCCACCAACTGTTCTGTACCTATATTTAAAACTCCTCTTTCAGCCGTTCAGTGTCAATGCCAATAATAGAGGCCTCTTTACTATATCCTCTTAGTAAATTACAACTTTTTTGGGGGAAGCTATCCATTTTGCCCAAGGTATTATTATATATAACTTTACAGAACTTCTGTGTCTGCATGCAGGGTCTCCTTTTCATTCCCAATCTCTGTTCTTTCCCCTTCTTCGCTCTGGCCATAGGTTTGCCTATTTAATACACTTTCTGAGGGAACCTTTCGCTGAGTGTGTCTGCTCTACTTGCTCTGGGTTGACACATTTCCTCCCATTTCTTGAATCAAAGGCCTGCCTTGCTAATTTTTGAGTGATAACATCTCTTTAACAGCTCCTGTGGCTGCATCTCACAAGTAAGTTGTGGGTTGTTTTTGATTATTCTGTCTAGGTGTTTCTAATCACTGACATGATTTCTTTGACTCGCGCATCATGTTAAGTGTGCTTTAAATTTCTCAATAAGTTTTTGTTCTTTGGAAATACGAATAAGGTAGACAAAGCATCTGGTGCATGCCAGCAACCCCAGGACTCTGCCGCTGAGGTTGGAGAGACCCAGAACTCTGCCGCTGAGGCTTGAGAACCTCAGAACTCTGTCGCTGAGGCTGGGGAACCTCAGGACTCTGCCGCTGAGGCTGGAGAACCCCAGAACTCTGCCGCTGAGGCTGGAGAACCCCAGGACTCTGCCGCTGAGGCTGGAGAACCCTAGAACTCTGCCGCTGAGGCTGGAGAACCCCAGAACTCTGCTGCTGAGGGTGGAGAACCCCAGAACTCTGCCGCTGAGGCTGGAGAACTGCCACAAGGTATAAGTCAGCATGGGCTCCGTCCTTCCCTCACCTAAGTCAAACTGGAGTGAACTGGGAAAAAAAAAAAAAAAAAACAACAGTCACAGCCAAACCTCAAGACTCCCAATCCCACAATCCACAGTAGCACCTTCCCCAGAAACACCCCCTAGCATCACCCCCCCCCCCTTCAGCAACTCAGGGCTAGGGTCTATAGTTTTTAAAAAGCTTATTACATATAAAATAAATTATGTAAAAACCTGTATGTAAACAATATAGGACAGGGCAGCTCATGTTTATCACTAAGAAGTGTGTATATTTTGTATTTTGTGTGTGTGTGTGTGTGTGTATATATACATATGTACATATATATATCTTTGTTTGGAAATGTAGTCACTACTGGTATTCATGGCTGGCATGGCCAACTATTCCCAGCATTAATATATTCTTATATAGAAGGTTAGTAATGCTTATTCCTCATGATATAAGATTTTCTACTTTTTTTCTTTACAACATTTGTAGTTATTCAGCTCAGGAAGCTGAATGAGTACACACCGTTTTTATAATTAAGGGAAAGTTATTTTCTTTCGGCTGTCACCTCCTCTGTGATGCATCTTCCTAGACCACCTTCCAGGGATGCGCTGACAATATGCTGCTCCCATGTTAGCATGTTACAATTCACCAGTGCTCTCCCTTATTTAATCCCTGGGCTCTCCAATAAGGCCAGCTCCTGGGATGGACGATTCTGCCTCACTCACTGGATCCAAGTGATACCAAAGGATGTATGCTGACTTTTAATAAGTAAAAATTATTTGTGTGTGTGTGTGTGTGCGCGCGCGCGCGCGCGCGCGCGTGCGTGCGCGCATGTGTGGGAGCCATCGCACGTGTGTGGCAGTCAGAGGACAGCCTTTTAACTACAGTGTCTCTTTCAGTGTCCAGGACTTCACTAGCACTGGGTAGTTAGCTACCAATTAGAGAGCTGTTGGTTACCACCAAGGCATGCATGTGTGCCACTACTGCACCCTTAGGGTTATTGAGCCATTCTGGTCATTATTGTGTCTCACAGATGTTGGATTGTTTGTTGCCCCTCGTTTGGAAGTTTGCCCCTCCTTCTGGTACAGTGAGACATCCTCAAGAGTGGAGGATTTTAGGACAGTTCCAGCTCAGGGGCCTCTGGGCTCTGTTTCTGGAGAGCATGGTATCTTCAGCAATAGGGACTTACCTTCCACCTCTTGTAGGCAACCAAAGGTAATAACAGTAGGCTGTATATTTTGGGAGTATTTTGGACAGCACTTGCCAACAACTCAAAAGAAGGCTTCTCATGTCTGGTTTGGTGGTCTTTGGTTCTTGGAGGGAGCACTGGCCTCCTAGAAGAGAAAAGTTCATTAAAACTCTAAGTGTACACAGAATTGCATATGTTAGAGTTATTTTCAGGTAAACAGTTAGTAATATGATTCCTTATGACTTTTTCAAACATCCTTCCTCTTATTTTACTCTCTTCCCTCTTCTGTGTTTACTTCCTCCTCCTCCCTAAAGAGCACCCTGCCATTTCCCCTACTAGATCACTAGTACCTGGTGTTCCCTTCTCTATGTTCCCCAATGACCCTGTCCTGGCAACGATACTCTGTTGGTTTCTGTTGTTACTCCAGGCTTTGTACTCATATCTAAAGGTTTGGAAGCAGGAGCCCCCAGTGAGAGATGCATGTCTTTCTGGGTCTGTGTTACCTCACCTGGTATGATTGCTTCTAGTTCCATCTTTTTACTTGCAAAATCCGTGAATTCATTTCTCCTTACAGATGAACAGTATTCCATCATGTGTATATACCACATTTTCATTATTTTAGGATGGAGATTATGAAGTCTGAGGATTACACATATCAGTTGAGTTGTATGTTTCTTTGAAGAAACTTGATTTTCACTACATTCCATGCTGACTAACAGTCTGCGCGTTTTCAGTCTCATCTGTTTAGGATACCAATTTTTATAAATGTTCTCATCCTGAAAGATACATTCCTTTAGCCTCCTTTACATTTTTATTTATTTTTTTGTTCTGTTCAGTGGACCAGCATAGAGCCTCACACACAGTCTACTGATACTAATGCTAATCTCATTCAAAACTACTCACAGACACACCTAGAAATGTTTTTTTATTGGCTGCCTGGGTATCCTTTTTATATTAATCAAATTGGCACATAAAGTCCACCATTGTATCTAGGAAACTGGAGCCAATAAAATAATTCAATTTGATGATTCAGCCAAGAGTTATTGGCCAAGCCATAGTCAAGCGCTGGTATTATTGTCAAGGGCTGAGGAGATGGGATATTTGAGAACACAGGGGTGGGAACTAAGGACGGCTCCAAAGTTCCAAGGTAATAATTTGTCCCTAAGACAGGTATTTACCTTGAGGGAAATCCCTGTAGGTTTTCACCTAATTTTACCTTTTCCTCCTATTCCCAGAATTTTTAGAATTATTTTTAGAATAAATTTAGCACATAGAAGAGACAAAATGTCTAGGTATGTGTTTTAGAGTTTATAGTATTTCTTAATTTATTTATTATATGTGTGCACATGCTTGTATATTATGGTACACATGTGGAGAGCGGGGACAACATGTAGGGGTCAGTCCTCTCTCTGGGATTGAGCTCACGTTGTTAGGATTGGTGGCAAGCACTTTTATCTGCGGTACCGTCTTTCTGGTTCCAGTTTCTTAACACTTTAGATACAACAAATATCTGAGTGGAATGCTGAAATTAGGCACAAAAGGCACAGTAAGTAATCATTGGTAGGCATCCCAGAATTACTTGCTGGGGAGAGAGGGAAGAGGAAAGACTTTATGGCAGGCAATCCTGAGACAAAATTAAGAGCCAGCCTGATGTGAAATTGCTGTGCAACATTTTTTTTTGATGCTATGACCTCTGTTTCTCTTTTTAAACTATATTCTTTGTAATTTTCATACATGGATGCAATGCATCTTCATCATAGCTGCCTACACTCCCTCTCTTCAACTACCCTTAGTCCCCTCCCCAATATATTTCCCTGTCAGCTTCCAGTCCTCTCTTGTTTAATTAATTAATAAATGCAGTCCATATGTGAATGGGTGTGGGGTCATCCACTGGCCTGGGTGACCGCCCAGTGGCCACCCTGAAAAGACCAAAGTCATGGCCAAGGTTATGAGGAAAGCCAACTGATAACACCTGCAAGATTGATGTGGAAGAACAGACCACAGGGTTGATGGTATCATGGCATAATATGCAAGCATTTAATCAAATGTCGGTTTTCATCTTTGGAAATTGCCCCATTCATTGTTTGCTTGTTGATTTTGTACGTTTTCACCGTATGATACACAGCAAGGGTTTCAGGGATACAATGAAGGCTCCTCTTGGCCTTGCTTACTGTACCTCCAATTTAATGAATATTGTCTTACACCGTTCAATAGCATCAGCCTAATAAAAATCTTTGTATGGTTTGGGAGGAATTTTCTAATCATTTCCACTTTATATCTGAAGCTAAAGGAACTAAGTGACTTGTCCAGGACCCTGACTCTAGCCACTGGCAAAAGCATTTGAGCACTGTTCTGATTCCATAGCCCATAATATACCATAACTAGCTAATGTATTATAGGCAATGATCCATGTTTCACAGTGAACTTCTCTCACCTTTTGCTATTTTCGTAAATCTAATCAGTGACGTCTACTTCACTGTTAAAAGGTAAGATTTTTGAACTCAGAGTGGAAAAGAGAGGCTAAGCAGCATCTTACAGAATGTTGTTGTGTGGAAGCTTATTTATCTATATGTGTAATAACTAGAAAATGATTATAAATAAATAATTCTGAATCGGTTAGGGTAAAAGAAAGAAGACACTTCATACAACAGTCATAGTATTTACCAGGAAGAATGGGAGGACTTGGAGGCAGGAAAATAAAATAAAGAGATAAATGTACTTGTTGTAGTGAAGTCAAGGGACACAGGCTGCTGGGAATTTGCGAAGGGAAATGACAAAGCCTAGGATGGTCTCCCATGAGAAGCCCCTACTAGACTTATAAAGGACTCTCCTTTATAGTTTTCCTCTTTCAGAAATTTTATTTCTATGAAGAAAAGACAATATTAGATTTTAGAATATAAACTGGAAGGAAACACAAAAGATACTGATTTTGTGTGTTAGAACATTTGACACGAGTGTTGGTAGAATTCCCTCGGTTTCCTTGTGTCATAACCCCCCAGCCATGATGTCCTAAAATGCATCTCTATTATAAAGCTTCAGATAGTTGAAATATTAATGGAGTCTAGAGATGAAGCTCCGTAGGCCAACATTTGCAGTGTGTGTGTGTGTGTGTGTGTGTGTGTGTGTGTGTGTGTGTGTGTGTGCGTGTGTGTGTGCGTGTGTGTGTGCGCGCGCGCGCGCTCGCGCGTGTGCGAAGGCTTGGGCTAGATCCTTAGCACCAGAAAAGGGCGGGGATAGTAACACCACATCGCCATTGTTTAAAGAGGCACTTTAATGATTTCAATGGGGGCAAAAACCTGGAAAATTCAGAACAAAGCAATAAACTGCCAAAGTGCTGTTTTTGCATTTGATTCTATTCCATCTGTGATTATGAAAATATAAAGTGTGCTTTTTAAAACAAAAAATTGAAACATTGTAGAAGATAAATTCTAGAGGATCATTGAGATCAGTTTACCTCATTCCTGATTTTGAGGCCCAAGATGGTTGCCATGTAGTACATGTTATAGCACCATTTTAGTATGTGTGCATGTGTGCACGCTTCTGCATATGTGTATGGAGGCCAGAGGTCAGCATCAGCTATCTTCCTCTGTTGCCCTTTATTTTATCTTTTGAGACAGGGCTCTAGCTGAGCCTGCAGCTCATCAGTTGACTACACTGCCCGGGCGGTGAGACGCTGGAGTCCTCCTGTTTCTCTTGTTCCTGCGCTGGGATTACAGAGGCGTGTCATCACGCCCAGCTTTTTATGTGGTGTTGGGGATCCAAACATAGATCCTCATACTTCTCCAGCGAGCACTGAGCCATGCACCCTATGACATATTTTAAAGGTGTCTTTATGTACACCACTCACATGCACTTTTATGAAAAGCTCTATAAGGCGTCTTCACATGGTAGAAGAGGCAAGTGAGATCTATTGTCTTACAAGGGCACTAACCCCATTCCTGAGAGCTCCACCCTTATGAACTCCTGACTTATGACAGCCCTACTTCCGGATGCCATTGCATAAGGGATTAGCAGGTTAACATCCCATGAAAGCTGAGTGATATATACATTTCATCCATACAGTGATCTTCTCAGCCTCAAAGGTCCCATGCTCCTATGGATCTAAGTGTCTCCTAAGAAAGTCACAGTAACACAGAAACACTGTGAAATTATGACAAACAACTTAGTCTTAAAATTGCCTGGAACTTCTCAAACTAACTGAGCACATTAATTAAATCTCTAGCATTGAACCAGAGTTCAGGAACACTTTATTCTCCCCAGCCCCACTCCCACTCTCTCTTCTATATACTTAAAGACTGTTGCCACAAAAATAAATATGATCCAAAGAAAGACCCCTGAAATGTAAGTTCACCCAGGGTGCGTGTACTCCCCTTTATTGTTTTTCCTTGCTTTACTTGCAAGCCCAAATTCTGGAGGCAGAGGATACAGTGCTGCCTCAGTCTTTCAACCCTGAACATTATGAACAGACAGACTTTCTCCTAGACTCCTCGACTCTCCCTTCATAATGTAATGTTGTGCCAAGTTCCTCATGACTCCCTGTCAAAACATTAAATTTTAGATCATCCACCTCCAAGGTCCCATGACTATTGTTTTTATCAGAGTATTTCAGATAATACCCAAATATGGTGACTATCTTTTAAAATTTTCTAGTATAGCTTTTGAGTTAAAAACAAAACAAAAAGCCAGAGAGAAAATGCAGAAGGAGAGATGGGTGAGGGCAGAACAGAATACCATGACATTAAATGTGGAAAAGATTAGAAATTTATGGGAAACAAATAGTGACAAAACACTGTCCCCTGTTCCTCACACTACCATGGCTTACAACCATCTGTAACACCAGTTCCAGGTGCCCCGGTGCCCTTTACTGGTCCCCTCCAGCACACCATGGCTGACATGCACGTAAGTAACCTGAAGGCAACACACTCATTCACACAAAATAAAAACATCTACACCAAAATAAAACCCTCTCTTGAGGTATAATTCACTCATGATTGGGCCACAAAAGGTTTTGTGAAGCAGTCTTAACATGTTAGCCCCTGGCTCAACAGCTCTTGGGAAAGTGTCTGTTGCGCAGTTGACAGCAGTACCTAGTCTGGCTGTGGTGCAACCTCCTCCTTGATGGGGTCCGTTTAGGATATGTGATGGTATTTGTCCTGCTCTCAGCGCTCAGTGTGATGAGAGGTGTACAGCCAAAGCCAACAGAGAATGGCAGAATTAAAATTTCCGTTTGGATTTTAATAGCCAATTAAAATAGTTGTTCATTTGCTTTTGAGTGAAGGTCTCACTGTGCTTTAGTGCAGGTTGGCCTAGCACTCAGGATCCTTCTCGCTGAGCCTCAGCTGTTAGTGTGTGCCATCTCACTGGGCAGTATTCAGCTTTTCTTTTTCACTTTTTTTTTGGGGAGGGGGTTTCAAGACAGGGTTTCTCTGTCTTAGCCTTGGCTGTCCTGGAACTCACTTTGTAGACCAGGCTGGTCTTGAACTCAGGGAGATCCACCTGCCTCTGCCTCCCAAGTGCTGAGATTAAAGATGTGTTCCACTACCATAAATTATTGAAAAATAAGCTATTTAAAAGCAGGAAGTTTTTTTTGAGAAATTGCACTTACATACTTTTGCAGGAGCAGGATGAGAGGCCACACATACATGAATGGGGGTTCAGGACTCCCCATGGCTCTGGAGGGTGAGAATTAAAAATGAAACCAGCAGATACTAATACTAGTATTTCCTGCCTTCTTATTGGAGTCCAGCTGTTTTAACTTCCGGTCACTTGGGGATTATCTTCTGGATGCCTCTCAATAGGTGCCTGGAATGAGCATTTTGCCCTCAGAGCAATACATATTGGGTGAAAAGAAAAGATAAACAAACAAACAAACAAACAACAACCACACACACACACACACACACACACACACACACAACCGAGGTGGGAGGTGGAGATGGAGGGAATACAGAAGAGAAAACGTCCACACAGGCTATTTTCTCTGTTTTCAGTCTTCATGACAGCGACTCTGTGAGCATCACCCCGAAAAAGAGCATTTCTGGGCAGGTGCAACCTGCCTTTTGACTAAAAATGGTTGGCTTAGACCCGGCCTGAAGTTCAGCAGTGGAGTGATTAGTGATTTTCTTTTTCTGGCACATCGATGTTTTAACATATTCCTTCCCCAGCACCACAGGAGACAACAGTAACAAGGCACAAAATCTTCCAAAAGTGGTCCGAAGACCTCTACTACTGTAAGCAGATTACAGAGAAGTAGCCCAGTGCCGCTCTATGCTCACATTTTTTCAAAACAAAGACAAGACAAAACCCAAACCTCCCTTTTAGATGGCGGGAAGCTGGGGGAGCGGGCCATGGCTGGCTCTGTCTTGGCTCCTGTTAATCCTGCTGACATGTGGGCTGAACCCCTCTCTCTCTGGTTCTTGTGGCCCTGCACGAGCTGAGCCCTCTGCGTTCCCAGAACCTTGAGGGTTAGCGCTCTCTCCTTGGGGCGCGGTAAACCCCTGCAGGTGCTTTCCCTTTGGCCTCCCTCACCGAGGGCAGACATCCTCTTTGTCTCATCCCAAGAACTTCTGCCCCTGGGGGACTCAGAGGGCCATAGCAGGGATCACTCTGGCCTCAGGAGACGTTGCAGATGGATGCCCTCTATGAAGACATTTTTTCTTATCTGGACCACAATGAAGACGGAACTGTGGACATCCTTGAACTTAAGGAAGGCCTGAAGGATTTAAGGGCTATTCATTCTCTGGAGGATGATCAGGTGGTCTTCATGATGTCAGGGCTATGACCCCTGAGAGGCCTCCTGACCCCTGAGAGGCCTCCTGATCCCTGAGAGGCCTCCTGAAGCACAGCGAAGCCAAATTCTCATGCTCCCAAACTTGACGTGGGCCCGTTCAGTTGCTGCTGACTTAGCAGCACCGCTTGCTTTCGTTTATTGAGAGAGAGAGAGAGAGAGAGAGAGAGAGAGAGAGAGAGAGAGAGAGAGAGAGAGAGAGAGAGACAGAGACAGAGAGAGAGACAGAGAGAGAGACAGAGAGAGAGAGAGAGAGAGAGAGAGAGAGAGAGAGAGAGAGAGAGAGAGAGAGAGAGAGAGAGAAGAAGCCAGGGGCTTGGCATGTAGCTAGTCAGTAGAGTCCTTTATTCAAGTACCAGAACCACGTACACCATCGTGGTGGTGCAGGCCTCTAATCCCAGCACGGAGGATGTGGAGGCAAGAAGATTAGAAGCTCAAGGTCTTCCTCACAGCTAACATCCTCGAGAATATTTCTCACCTTTCTTTGTGGCTATAATTAAACGTCCGACTTCCGATTGCTTTTGCTGTTGGCTACAGTTTTCTGCTTTGGAAGTTGCGTGAGCTTTTGAAACCTCAAAGCCCCACCCTCAGTGACACACCTCCAAGATGGCCATATCTCCTAATCCTTCTCAAACCCGTGGTACCAAGCTTTCAAATATATGAGCCCATGGGGCCCATTCTCACTCAAACCTCCACAGCGTGTGGGCCCAAGATGTGCGTTTAGAAGACTGGAACATTTCCTTCGGAGGTGTCTGTGGGCTCAGTGGTAGTTGGGATCGATCATGTTTTGTTTCTGCTTCTAAGGGGTACCGGTAGTAAGCGCCATCCTCATCCTCAGCTGTGTAGACGCTTGGAGTCTTTATTTTAAGCTTCCACCTGTTTGTTGATCAGCTATCTTTAAAGTTGATTCCTTACGCCAAGACTGCATTGCGGGTTCTTTGTCTTTTGCTGTGGTTGGAAGAAATGCTTCTCAGAGGTGTTCCTTTTAATGGCTTGGCACTCCACCGGTTGGTCTATTGGGACGTGGTGGTGGAATTCCTGAGAGGTGCGGAACTTCCAGAGTTGGAAATCTTCCATATGGAGGTGGATGTTGGGATCCAAGTCCCTTTTCTTTCAAAATACGGTGTGTATTTGATTCTTTGATACCAATTGGCCTGTTGGAAGGAATCCTGGATTTTTGCCATAGACAGTTTAAGTCCCCTGAAACTCACTTATTCCTTTATAACATCTTAATTTTCTTATAAATCTTTCTGGCAAAAGGTATGAGGCTTTGCATACCCACTGATTATGGATGAGGGCTCACTTATCAAAACCGAGGGAGAGCCAATCTCCAGGGCTCTGCACCAATTACATGGTATGGGCTATAAGAACGCTTGGGCTTTTTCCTCACGTAAAACAGTTCTGATGTGTGGGTTCTCATATGTCTGTAGCAGAAATTTCGTTCATAATTGAGTTCATATGAGAATTCAATTAATTTTTTTAAAATAGAAATTTACATTGTATAGTGTGAGGTACAGAATATAACTTTTTATTATGAAAAATGATGTCTTAAGCGACATTTTTGCTATGTTATTCCATAAATAGGAGAGACGGGGTATTCAAACAGACAATGATCAGACCATAAATAAAAATAGACATTGACTTGGTACCTACAGCCAAAAAGCCTGGTCTTTACAAGTCGCAGGCTTAGAGGAAGATGGTTGATGCCTCTATGACAATCCACAATGTTACACACTTTCTCCTGCAAAAAAATCCCCTCCCCAAGTGGCCGGGACTTGATTAATCAAGACTCCTTGTGTTCACCCTGATAGCTTGCCTAGCTTTTGTCTCCACTTTCAGTTTTGGATTCATTAAAGCCAGCTCTGCCTTGCCATAAAATCATACTGGATTCTCTGTTCCTGGCCAGCCAGCCTGTGCCCCACCCTTTTCCACCACAAAGCTCCCTTGCTCTGCCCATCTTTGCGTCTGCAGCAGAACTTAGATGAAGATGGCAGCAAGCTCACAAGAAACAAGCCCTGTTTTCATCTTTATTTCTCTAAGTGTTAAGTTGGCACCATCCACTGCTTGTGAAACTCTGGGAATCTTTGCTTAGCCACAGGAAAGGTTGCAGGATTATGCCAGAACGCATAGGAATACATCTGGCCCAAACTGTGGTAGTAGTTTAGTCTGAAAGAAAAGCAGCCAGTCTGGTTGAGGTCTACACACAATTAGTTCCGTCCCCAGCCCATGCTAACAATAAACATTTCTAATTGTTTTTTTTTTTCCTTTTTCTGTAGAAAATTTTTACTACTGGTGATGTCAACAAAGATGGGAAACTGGATTTTGAAGAATTTATGAAATACCTGAAAGACCACGAGAAGAAAATGAAATTAGCATTTAAAAGTTTGGACAAGAATAATGATGGTGTGTCCTATTGTCAGTTCTCATGAAAAGCTATCTTTATGCTTCCAAGTCTAAGATAATACATAGTTAATCTTTCTAGATGATTGCTATTTGTGTTTTTTCTACTTATTTTATTTATGTGATTGAAAGTTCATATTTTATCCATTTTAAAATAGTTATTATTTTATTTTATGGTTTAGAAGGTCTCTTTTTGCTCAGGATGGCTCTTACTTGCCATGTTGCTGGAGAAGATCTTCTGGTCCTCCTTTTTGCAGCTCCTGAGTGCTGGGACTACAGGCATGGGCTAGCACACCCACTTTTTCCCATGTGCATTGGTGTTTTGTGCATGTATTTCTGTATGAGGTGTCAGATCCCTGGAAATGGAGTTACAGACAGGAAGCTGCTTTGTGGGTGCTGGGAGTTGAACTCAGGACCTCTAGAAGAGTAACCAGTGCTCTTAACCACTGAGCCATCTCTCCAGCCCCATATCCATATACTTTTTTTTAAGATTTTATTTTACTTTTAGTTGTATTTCTTTGTGAGAGAACTCAATGCTCTTAACCACAGAGACATGGAGCCTTAAGAGTCCATATTTTCAGTGATGAAATTAGAGATAGCTTTGTCTACTGAATTAAAAATTGCCATAAAATGTTAACTATTGCGAGTATGCTGATTGCACTTATAGTTGTGGTTTAAAAAATAATTATTATTTACTTGTCCTTCCAATAAGAGGTATTTATTTTTTCCATATATGGGCATGACTGTTGTATATTGTAAAACCGAAAAACTTCATATCTTATACTTGATAATCTTTCTGAAGGATTAATTTAGAAAAGATAGTCTCTAATCCTTAAAGTGACAATAATAGTCTGTACCTTCTGGCTGGGATGGCATGAGTCCCAGTTAAGTAGGCAGGAAAACAGTAACGGCTATGGAAGGATAAAGCACTAGACCCCGTGTCCAGAGGCATCTGCTGATGGGAGGAATGACTGATGAGGATTATATGGCTCTAACCCTTTCCTGACTTAGTGAGTGGCCAGAGTCACTCATTCACAGACTGGCTATTCAAGAAAGAAGTTGACCAATAGATTGAAAAAAAAAAAATAGTGTTCTTTTCAAGAGTTGGTTTGCAAATTTTTAGTAAAAAAATCCAGCTGGCAAATATTTTCACGTTTGGGCTACGTAGCCTGAGTTGTGGCTATATTTCAACCAAAAACAGTATGTAGGCAAATTATCTGGCTGCATTTGAATAAAACTTTATTTAGACAGGAAGTCAACAGGCTTTCTTTGAATTGATGGTTATAGTGTACTAGCTACTGATTTAGACTGAACACTAACTTAAAATCAAATTCCTTCAAGTAACCAAACCTTTGAGATGGTTTTGTTGATGGTTCCCAAGGACAAAGATCTGAGCGCGTGGTGGAGGTGGAGCTGCGAGCTCCAGTAAACTTTGCATTATTTGCCCTCAAGTCGAGCCTGAATCCAATTCTCAGGCAAAACTCAATTTTCAGAATTAACTTTCCTTCCTCCATGCAAACTTTCATCCCAAGCTGGACACTCCTCTACAGCTCAGCTGCAGAGACAGTGTTGTCTGTGTCCAGTTAATAGCTGGAAAGTGGGACAATCTCAGGACCACCTGCTACATGACTAGTTCTCAGCCATCCAGTACATAGATGGTGTGGGCATCATTGTCCACTCCAGGAAACTGTAAATGAGCCACAGGTAATAGAGGTGAAATTTTAACAGTACATTTTTAATAACTGTAGACAGTTCCCCTTCACTTATTACTTCATCTATATTCTGAAACAACGTCATTATAGGTTCCTATTTTCATCAAAATTCTTCAACTTCAACATTTATAGCTTATTTGCTCATCGCTTGTGGACTTTGTACTGGTGAATATTACTACTTGCTAAAATTTAACCCCAGAAGTTATCCCAAGATGTGTATTTCAGATATGCATGGCCTTTCACGGAAGAGTATAGGTTTTGAATAGCCAAACATAGACATTCCTAGTTGAGACATAGTAAGGATAAAGTGCCATTCTTTATTCTTAAAAGATAAAGTGACAGTCTGCTTTATTTTAGTGCTCAGACTGTAAGCAAGAGTCTTTTTTTGTTTGTTTGGTGCATTTTGCATCTTTGTACATCTTTTGATGGACAATTTTACTTTATAAGATGTTCCCCCATACACAGTGCTGGTATCTCCAAGTCTGAGAAAGTCATGGTGTGTGCCACTCAGAAATGCAGATTCCTTAGGAAAGCTTTGACAAGAGTTCAGTGTTAGTGAATCAACAATGCACTGCTGTGAAGTGTCCCAACAGAACATGAGATAGTAGGCCATTTGATGAAAATGCCATGGTAGAGACTTGCAGGAGCCTGGACCTGAATTCCCTGCAGGATCAGTGGCTTTCCAGTTGCTTAATTCAGTGTCTGCAGAAAATTTACAGAACATGGCTGCTGCGTACACCAAGAGTGGACTGCTAAGTCTTTAAGAGTGTGGCACAGGAGCATGCTGAGATGGTTCCAAAGTGCTTCACTGCTGAAGATAGGGCCTCCTCTGCCCCCACATTCTCCAGATTCCCTGCTATTTCCCTGTCTCTGGGTTGATCCTCACACCACCCTGTCGTTTCTTTACACCCCACTTTCAGAGGCTGCCTTCCCTTCCCCTTGACCTTTGTGTTGGTGTTGGTCCACACCTCCGTGGCAACGGCACCCTCACTTTGAGTGGTTTCAGCCCTGTTC